>NC_090840.1:22597763-22900526 GCF_028021215.1 Eschrichtius robustus | reverse complement strand
CATTATGGTGAGTTGTATAATTATTTCATTATATATTACAATGTAATAATAATAGAAATAAAGTGCACAATAAATGTAATGTGCTTGAATCATTCCGAAACCATCCTCCCTGCCCCCAGTCTGAATCATCTTCCACGAAACCGGTCCCTGGTTCCAAAAAGGTTGGGGACCGCTGTCATACAGTATTTGTCTTTCTTTGTCTGACTTATATGACTTAGCATAATAATACTCTCCGAGTCCAATGTTGTTGCAAATGGCGAAATTTCATTCTTTTTTATGCTGAGTAGTATTCCACTGTGTGTGTGTGTGTGTGTGTGTGTGTGTGTGTGTGTGTGTACCACATCTTTTTATCCATTCATCTGTTGATGGACAGTTAGTTTGCTTCCATATCTTGACAATTGTAAATAATGCTCCTATGAACACTGGGATGCATGTGTTTTTTCAAATTAGTGCTTTTGGTTTTTTGGATATATACCCAGAAATGGAATTACTGGGTCATATGGTAGTTCCATTTCTAGTTTTTTGAGAAACCTCCTTACTATTTTCCCCAGTGGCTGCACAAATTTACATTCCCACCAAGAGTGTAAAAGGGTTCCCTTTTCTCCACATCCTCACCAATATTTGTTATTTGTGTTCTTTTTGATGATAGCCATTCTGACAGGTGTGAGGTGCTAGCTCATTGTAGTTTTGATTTGCTTTTCCCTGATGATTGGCAATGTTGAGCAGCTTTTCATGTGCCTGTTGGCCACTGCATTTCCTCTTTGGAAAAATGTCTATTTGGTTCTTCTTTTTTTTTTTTTTAAACATCTTTTTTGGAGTATAATTGCTTTACGATATTGTGTTAGTTTCTGCTTTATAACAAAGTGAATCAGTTATACATATACATATATCCCCATATCTCCTCCCTCTTGCGTCTCCCTCCCACCCTCACTATCCCACCCCTCTAGGTGGTCACAGAGCACCGAGCTGATCTCCCTGTGCTATGCAGCTGCTTCCCACTAGCTATCGGTTTTATATTTGGTAGTGTGTATGTGTCCATGCTACTCTCTCACTTTGTCCCAGCTTACCCTTCCCCCTCCCCGTGTCCTCAAGTCCATTCTCTAGTAGGTCTGCGTCTTTACTCCCATCCTGCCCCTAGGTTCTTCATGACCATTTTTTTTTTTAATCGGGTTTTTTTGTTTTTTTGTTTTTTTGTTTTTTTTGATGTTGAGTTCTATCAGCTGTTTAAATATGCGGCTATTAACCCCTTATCGGTCATATCATTTGCAAATATTTTATCCCATTCAGTGGGTTGTCCTTTCATTTGTAAAGAGCCCTTTACCTTTGGTGATCTCTGAGGAAACTCTGATGCATTTAGGTATTGATATCATCTTCCTTTTACCTGTTTAAGGTTCATTTATGCTTCTTGAATACAAAGATTCATGTCTTTAATCAATTATAGAAAATCTTAAGCTTTATCTCTTTAAATAGATCCTGTCCTTCATTGGTTCAATTCTCTTCTAAAATTCCTATTGGTTTGAGTAAATGTTTCATGACAAATATGTTTGATTAGCTTTTTCATTACAAGTTTTTTGTTTGTTTGTTTCCTTCTAAAACATGTTTGTTCTTTTTATTATTTGTGCTTCTTTCTTACATTTTCTATATTGCAGGTGTTCTCATTCACTATGGCTAATTTCCTTGTGTTTTAATTTTAATTGTGAATTTATATGCGGTGGACTTTTTCTGTGGAATTTCACCTGGCCTGAGATAAGGCATCCTTCTTCAGAGGACAAACGTTTTTTCTTACAACATATGTGCAACATCTTATTTCATGCTGTTTTATTTTGTCCATTTTTCTGTTTTATTTTACTTGTCTTTTGCTATGTATATTATGTTTTGTTTGCTTTTGAATCAACTTAAGTTCAGTTCTCAGCTTGTGGTTCCCTAAAACACAGGAGCTGTGTAAATTTGAACTCCAAACCAATGTGGTCACGCATTCTCAGTGGAGACATTTTTGCTCATGTTTTGCCCACTGAAAGTAATCGCCAAAACAAATAATCTAGTCTTCTACCTTTGTTCACAAGAAACATTTCTTTTTTGTTGTTTTTAGTTTGTTTGTTTTGTTTTATTTTTTCCATCTAATCTTTTACTAATAATACTTTAACCCTTTTTTTGCATTTTTATTTATTTATTTAAATTTTTATTTTATATTGGAGTATAGTTGATTAACAATGTAGTGTTAGTTTCAGTTGTACATCAAAGTGATTCTGTTATACATATACATGTATCTATTCTTTTTCAAATTCTTTCCCCATTTAGGTTATTACAGAATATTGAGCAGAGTTCCTTGTGCTATACATTAGGTCCTTGTTGGATATCTGCTTTAAATATAGCAGTGTGTACATGTCAATCCCAAACTCCTTTTTCAGTTTAGGTTCAAGGCCTTGTCTCCTGAGAGAGCTTCTTGGTTTTCTGGAACTATTCTGCAGGAAAGTTATGGATTTCCTAATCAGTTTTCTAACTATTTTTTACCCCTAGGGATTTCCTTCCATTATAGTGACCACATTAAAAATGATTTGTTACATTTCATCCACATAGAAATGTACATTGTAGTGAAGCTTTTCAGGGTATGTCTTTTCATTACTGACAAAAATACAAGTGCTGAAATTTTCTTTTTAACTTCCTCTTTAATAAAGAGCTCCTTAAAGGATAATTTTAAATTTCTACACAGTAGTGAATATTGTTGTTTAATTTTGAGATTTATTGAAGGATTATTCTTTTTTTTTATTATTAATTAATTTATTTACTTTTGGCTGTGTTGGGCCTTTGTTTCTGTGCGAGGGCTTTCTCTAGTTGTGGCAAGCGGGGGCCACTCCTCTTCATCGCGGTGCACGGGCCTCTCACTATCGCGGCCTCTCTTGTTGCGGAGCACAGGCTCCAAACACGCAGGCTCAGTAGTTGTGGCTCACGGGCCCAGTTGTTCCGCGGCATGTGGGATCTTCCCAGACCAGGGCTCGAACCCGTGTCCCCTGCATTAGCAGGCAGATTCTCAACCATTGCGCCACCAGGGAAGCCCCTTGAAGGATTATTCTTAAACAGTGGTCCCCAATCCCCAGGCCGTGAACTGGTACTGGTCTGAGGCCTGTTAGGAACTGGGCTTCACAGCAGGAAGTGAGCAGAGGGCGAGCAAGCAAAGCTTCACCTGCTGCTCCCCATCGCTCGCATTTCCGCCTGGACCATCCCCCCTCCCCCTGCCCCCAGTCCGTGGAAAAATTGTCTTCTACGAAACTGGTCCCTGGTGCCAAAAATGTTGGGGACCACTGATCTAAAATATTACCCAACTGGGGAATTTATCGGGATTTCTTGTGTGGTTTAGTGTATCATCAATTTGATAAATGTTGTAAGGAAAATGAAAAGGATGAAATCTCTTTAAAGGAAGAAATGTTGGCTATCAGTCTAATAATTAAATCTACTAATTAGACTGTTCTATGTCTTTATTTTATGTCTCATCACTTGTCAAAAATTGAAAGTGGTCATAACATGTCCCAAAGCCATTGCACTGTCTTATTTTCTTCCCATTTCCTCTAGCAGTTTCTGCTTTGTATATGTTAATACCATGTTATTTGCTGCTTAGATTTTGATTCTATCATATCTTCAATGTGAATAGTAGCTTTTGTCTTTCTTCCATTTACTGTTTTTGTTTTGGAATTATGTCTCAGCGGCTATTCATAGTCTCACTCTATAGTCTATAGAGTCATAGTCTCTACTCTCTAATCTATTATTATAAGTAATAGATTTTGTTTGCTGAATATACCTTTGCCCATCCTTTTATTGTTTACTTTTTCTATTATTTTGTTTTGGGTTCTCTTTTCTGCATATTTATATATTTTGGAGTGACCAAATTTTAATCTTTGTGTTTTAATAGTGAGTTTGACCTTTTTTTCATTTATGGTTGTATATGCAATATTTAGTCATATGCGCATCACTGTGATTCATGCTCTGTTTATTTCGTGCTTTCTTTCTGTTCCCTTTTCACTTGTCTTTCTCTATACAGATATTTTCTTTGCTTAGTTTCTGTAGTGATTTAGACACCACCCTATTTTTTTGTTTCTACTAATTACTTAAAAATTAACATTTAAAAAAATGTATTGTAATATATATATATTTAAATTTTTCTACATTAGTGTAGAAGTGCCATCCACTGACTTCCTCCTATGAAAGATAAGAAACCTAGCAGGCTTTACTTCCCCTCCTCCTGCCATCAACCCCACCCCACTGCCTAGTTTTAGTAGAAGATAATCTGGATTCTGAGGTTCAATTTGGTATTAATGCATGATATGTATCTTCCCTTAATTTTTTTTTGTATTTACATGAATTTTTACAGCTGTTGATTAAAAAAAAAAACAAACAATGTTTGAATAGTTTCAATGCTTACTGGCTGACGTTTTATACCACAACTTCCTCATTTTTGTGATCTCTATTTTAATTAATCTCTTGTTTGGTGAATTTCTTTTTTTTCAGAAGTGAATGTTGGCAGCCTATTTTCTGAGAGTTTGCATATGAGAAAAGAACTTTCTGTTGCCAAAGCACATGACCAGTAATCTGGCTGAGTACAGGATTTTTCAGTGGCAACATTGTCCCTCAAAAAAACTATTCCTCCTTTTTTTTCCCAGACATTTAGCGATGGAAGGTTAATTCTTATGTCCTGATGGGTTTTTATTTTGATCTTTTAAAAATATATATTAGGTCACAGATCCAGTTGTCCTTAGAGAAAAAGCGAGATAATCAGCTCCCTGCATAGTTCAAGCAGGGCCTTTGCCTCTCTACCATTCTTCCCTGCCGTCTTTGCCTGCAAAAGAAACAAGCCCTGACAGGATACAGCTTACCGTTTGCCTAGCTGCTCACATCAGAGAGGCTTGGCCACACTGGGGTCCATCTATGTCAGGAGCCAACCTCCATGCTGTCAACTCTCTGCTTGGTTTGAACTGTCCATGCCAGGAGCAAATTCTGCAGCTCTCTAATTCTACTGGTGGAACCCAAAACCATATGTTTGAAAAAGAGAAAAGTAATTCAAGTGTAACGCTACAAGTCTACTTTGCCTCCATCATTCACCTCTTGATTTAGACAATAAAAATTATTTTACCTCCTATCCTCATCTTTCCATATTCATGTATTTCTGTCCAACAATTGCTCTTCATAAGAAGAGATGTACGGCCCAACCTCTTAATTCTTGATATCACCAACACAAAACAAAAACTCCTTGGCATAAAAGTTGATCATATATATCCATGGAATACATGCTGAATGGCCCTGCTTTGACTTTTACCGAACTGCACTTGATTTCCTATGCCATCTGCCTTTGTGAAGGATATTAAAGGAAATCATCTTATGAAACTTGTAAGTGTACTCACTGTAGGATATTTGTGAAATAGTGTTCATTACATTGCACAGTAAGGCTGTCAACTGTAAGTTCAGCCTTAACCTAGGTTTTAAAACATACCCTTTCCTTAAGCAGGGACATTTCTAATCTTGTTATCATGGTATATCTTCATCTCTAAAATTAAGCTTTTGTCTTGCAGCTCAGTTTCAGTAACTTTATTCTGCCCTAGTAAGGCTGTATCTTTTCTACCAGGTCTTTGTGCTGCCTTGTCCTTATCAGTCTGCCTAAGTATTAGAGCGCTGCCCTGAAACTCCACGCCCTGTGATAGGATGAAGTCTATCTGGTGCTAGATGGACTGCCCTGACATAAACTCTTGAACACATAGTTCTCAGCCTACTATTCTCCATCAACGCTTGGCCATTGATCACACATTTCCTCAGAGCCTTCTCATTTCCTTCCAATTGCCTACTTTAGAGGCTTTCCAAAAAACTCTGCCACACCTCAGTGGCCTATGTGGTCCTAAGAACCTACATTCCTAAATTCAATCTGTCCTACCATCCACCAAGCCCCCAGTTTTAGCATAATACTTCTTTTTCACCAGAACTAAGTCAGTTCTCAAGGCTTTATCTGGAATTGCCTGTAGATGCCAAAGTCTTCTGTGAAGGCAATAAATATTTGCACTGTGACTAACTGAACATGCCATAATGTATGAGTGGAGGTTTGTAGGACACATTCCCAGTCATTTGATACTGAAATTCAGTTCTTTCAAAGTAAGATGGAGTCTCCTCCACACCACATAGTTTTACCCCTTTTTTGTATGTAAATAATTCATGTGTCCTTTGGCATGTTTTTCATTTTTTCTCTAATCATCCTGACAAAGGAAACCATGAATAGTTATTCCTCCACCACTGAGTAGCACAAAGAAGAGAGAAACACACAAGTATCTCCATTTGTTTTGCATGCATCTAAGTAAACCTTAACAGTGTTTCTACAAGGCTTTCCAATAAGTAGAAATTCATTATCAATATATTGGCAATTTTTATTAAGTCAAGAAATGGCTACAAAAGCCAGAAGAAGAGGTTTTATAATATGTGCATTCAATTTTTTTCCTGGAAAAGGTTTTGATACTAAAATATTAAAACTAATAATGATAAGAAAAAAAAAATCCAGAGGAAGAAATTTTTCAGAAAGTCTGTCTCAATAATCTCTTTTGAAAGTATGGATTGAAAAGTTCTAATTTGAATCTGATAAATCAAACAACAAAACTAACTAAACCTTTTAACAGACAAGTGTTTCGTTTCTGTGATACTCATTTTATCTCCTTGAATCTTTGTGTGGGTTGTCTGAGCTTTTCTGATGGCTTTGCACATCGTTATTTCTATTTATCAGTGAGAATTTATTACGTGCCTATTATAGCCTAACTTTTCCCAAGCATTTCACGTGTGCTATCTCACTATATCTCATATCAGACCTCCAAGACAAGATCATCATCACCATTTCATAGATGAGAAAACTGAGACCAGACAGCTCCAGAATGTATTTCATGTCCAATGAACTTCTAATACAAGCATTCTGGGTGGACAGGGAAAAAGAGACCCAATCGTTAATATGAAAATGTTGACCTAGCGCATAGTGATGCTATGAAAAAACACATATGTGTTTTATTTAAACAAATTCCACTACCAGGCACTGTTCTATTTTAAAATAAATATCCATAATGAACAAATATTAACTCATTTAATCCTCAGAACAGCATGATAAGTACTGTTATTATCTCCATTTTACAGATGAGAAAACTGAGGCACAGAAAAATTATTACATGTTTAAGATAACTCAGTAAGTGGTGACGCAAAATTTCAGATCCTAGCAGTCAGGCTTCAGTGTCCATGCTCATCACCATCATGCTAAAAAGTAAAGTTAAGACAGCATAGGCAAGTCTGTATAGAGCAATAACCAGTAATGCTATACTTCTTCATAATGCTTTCCACAGATTTGAGATTTTTTTACTTTTGCATATAGTTTATCTCATTGCAAATAACAATGCTTTATGCCCTTTGCTCAGGTTTTTAGAAAGTATAGTAAAGGATAAAAATCAATGACTGGCAAGGGAAGTTAAAATGTTCATGGCCTTTCTCCCTTGGGAAGAATATTTTCTAAGAATGTATTATTTGGGGGATTAGAACATCTGAGTGAAACATATTCATAGAATTATTAAATTTGAAATGCAAAGTGTAAAAAAGGGAACACTAACCAGAAGTATTTTTCTGCAGAAAAATGTTATCACCCTAGCTTCAAACCTTAAGTTCATACATCTTTAGCATTAATGAAGAGTTGTTTATTTTTAAATAAGTAAAATAAACACCATCTCATGTGATGTACTATTAAAGGTGGCACCAGAAAACACATTTGAAAATTTATTCTTTTCATTTTTCTACATTTTTGTAGCTCCCTGCTTGTCCTTGGGAATTTGTTTCTTTAAACACTTGATCTGTCGGCGTCTGCCCCCTGCGGTAAGCCGAGGAGACAGCAGCCTTAAGTGTATTTCAGTTCAGGTTACAGAATGTGTGTAATTGAGGACCCCAGTCCTTCAGCACAAAATCAGCCCTGTGGCTTTTTAAGCTGTGGCAGAGCCAGTGGAGGACAAGGGGAGGTGAACACAGCACTCAGGACGCCCCATGCTTCTGAAGGAGCTAGAATATTGCAAGGCCTGACTGGGATATATTTCCTGGGCACCTGTGACTACAGCTGTGAAAACACTGGCCCAGGGGATAATCATTGTGGGTGAAAGAGCTTATTACTTTCTTGGGAGTCTGGGAGACCTTATGTATTTAATACTTTATTCACAAATAGTGTTTTAATTACCTAGTTCAAATGCGGAGTTATGCTAACATCAAATAGAATATCTTTTTTGTCCAAAATGCTAATATTGAGGCAGTGTCTTTGTTAACACTTGTTGATACATTGAATATATTTGTAAGCAGCCTGGAGAGAATAAGAGGTTAAAGGAGATGAGGAAGGAAGAATATATCAATGCTGACTCTGAATGAATATATTTCACCGCTATTCAGTGTTTGTAACTTATTTTTTGATTGAGACAACATTCTAGTTACGGTGGTGAAATTGACTTCAACTCAGAAATGGGAATTAAAATACCTGATTCTAATTAAGCATGATGGGAAGAAGCAGGCCAGCTTGCAGCCTTGGGAAGCAATGGAAGGCAATATACCAACCAACGCAGCTAAGAGTCATGGATGCAACCCCAGGTCTCTCACTCATCTGCTTCATGGCCTCAGGTAATCTGCTTAACCTCTGTGCACAACAATTGCTGTGGCCATGAAGTAGGGCTGATGAAGTTAGTATGTGAGAAAACTCTGAGAAGCTTTAAAGTCAGGTACAGAGGCAATACAGAAATGCCACGGTGCTCCCAGGAAGTGCCCCTCCCAAGAATTGTCCTACTACAAGATACCTGGCAAGCGGCAGGGAAATGTGACTCAGAGGCTTGCTTACGAGATGCTTGACATTTGAAAGAGAGGTTTTTCTGGGAGATCCAAGACCCTTCCTTCCTGGAGAGAACCAGTGTGGTAGGCCTGCTCTGCCTGCAGGAAACATTTGCATAATTTCCTCTCCCAATCCACACCCGCATAATATTTGTGGAAAAAAATACGTAGAACACTTGATTCTCCTAGGGAAAAAAAATCCATAGCCTATTATTTAATAACTGTTAATTAAAATGATGTGGAATCTCTAGTAGAACGAGGTTTTAGGCTCTTGATGTACCAAAGACCCAATAAGTGAGCCCACATGCCATAACACACAGCTGTTTGTTTATTTTCAACCATAAAAGATATAAAATTTACTACTTACTTATTTTAAGTAGATTTGGGGACTCCCTCTGGTGGTTAAATAAAATATTATTTTTATATTAGTAAAGCTAAACAAATAAAAAGAAAAAAATGGTAGCTTCTGCATAAAATACCTTCCTGTAGAATATGAAAGTTCTTTGATTTTTAAGACACGACACCCATTAAGGTATGGTGATGATGAGGAAGATTTTATTCAGCTCTGACTTGGGTTGATTGCCACAATCACAGATAAAAACAATCTGGCAAAAACAAGCAGAAAAGGCAAAGCAAACTATAAATTTTAAAAAATGCATAAAATTCAGAAATGAACAAAATTCTAGAAAGCAATATGGAAATTGAAAAAACATTAAAACATTCTGGGGTTCACAAACAGTACCAAAAATTCCAAAGTGCTTAAATATCAACAAATGCAGCATCAACAACAATAAAGATACTAATAACACTTTCATTGTTACAGCCAAAATGTTGTCTCTACAACTTTATTATTTTGTCCAATTTTTTCTGTCCCCAGTTTTGTTTTGTCCCAGAGTCAAACTGATCATTGCTTTACTAATGAAGTCATCATTTGAAAGTCTGTTTGATAGATGGATTTATTTCTCTCTCATTCTTTACTAGTCCTCATAAAAGAATAGGATTTGTTTTTCAGCTTTTCCTTAGCTCCTCTCTCCTTTCCTCTGATCAAGGATGGAATATTATTACTGTTATCAGCGTCCTTTAGAAAGTGGAGTGAGTTCCCTAACTGCTTGCAGGATCATGGGGCAGTGGAGCTAAAAATCCCCTTCTACTGAAGTTATAGGGAGCATCAATTTTCTACCATTGTCAAGGTTCTTTATCAAATACATTTTCTTGGCTGATGACATAAATAGCACTTAACATGGTGGCATGTGGGTGTTCTGGAAGTAGAGATGGAAATGAGACAGTGGGTCTTATTTCTGGAAAATTTTCCAAGACTATCAAGAATACCTCCTCCTCCCAATTATCGCAGTCTTCACCAAATTCTTCATGCTTATTTTTTCAAATGGCCTGCTAAGGGACACCATAAAAAGACAAGTTACATTAATCTCCTCCTCCTTTGTACCTGATTGAAATGAATTTTTATTATTGTACTTTAAGAACTAAAAGCAGTTTTTTCAGAGAGAAGTGGTCTCAAATATAGAAGAATAAACTCATTTTTTCAGGTTTATAAGATCAGCTTTAAAATTTTGAGCATTCTCAGAAATCATCAAACACTCCCATGTGAGGAACACATATTTGCCCCTCATTTCTGAGTTCGTATATATTTACATAACTATACCGGTACATCCATCTTTATGTAGCCCAGGTCACTTCTAGGGCAAACACAGCAAAAAGGGAAGAAGGAATATCTGTCTCACCAGGTCACATTACCCCGGATCCCTCCTGCCCTGGAGAAATCTACTGAGCTATAAACAAGAAATATGAGAAGAATCTTAAGAATGAATTTCAGAGCTAAACTGAGGCTGAGAACCACTCCTGAGATGGAAAGCTGGCAAACATTTAAGGAGGCAGCCACAGGCAGCAAAGACCACCCTCCAAATGGATATTTTCATCCCTTCTCTCAGCCTCTAACTGTAGTGTTACATTCCCAAGTATGATGCCCCAGGACACTTGTAGAGCAATGTTCTGAGGGAGAAAAAATACATTCAAAATCAACTGAGTTGGGGAATATTTCATATTATATGATTGGAATGAATAATAAGAAGAAGAAGATGAAGAAGAGGAAGGAAAGGGAAGGAAGAAATGTTCAGTAAGTAAAATACATATAATATATAAATAATTTTTTTTACTGAATCTAAAAAAGAGAGAGAATGAAAGGGAGAAGAAGAGGCTTGGGGCTAGGAGGATTTCTTTACATTCCACTTTCCTACAAATGTATGTGGGTGAAATGGGTAGATACAGGAAGTACCATGGCCACAGTATGAAAGCATGGCATCCCCCACTATCAACACCAGCCTATAAACATTGCATGGAACTAGTATCCTACAGAGCATACTTTGGGGAAAACTTCACAACAGAATCATAAAAATGTCATAGATAAGTGAAAAACCAAGCATAGGACCCAATTGTCTCCTGAAATGCTGATTCCCTAGTCTGGCCTGTTCTTCTACCTAATTTTCTTGCTTTCCCTCTAGGACTTGAAGACTTTCCTGGACTCCTGGTCACGTCGCTGAGTTCTGCAACCTATGTAATTCTTTTCAGGTCCTTCCTTTGTGTGCCCAAACCAAGGCTTGGTTCTCTAGGAAAGGCACATGCCACGAGGTCTCCACCTTTCCATAGGACTGTAGAGTTTGGTATACATACCTCCAGAGTTAGAACTGAGATAGATTCATCACCGTCTCACTGCCCTCCACTGAGCCAACCCCAATAGCAAGATGAGTGTCCCTGAACCCAGCTCTGGCTCACTTTGCAGCTCTCAACAAAACCTCAACAGGCCTAACACCTTTTAGAATATACCTGCATCCAAGCGTATGACTTTAACCTCTCTACCCCAAAAACATTGAGAGCAAGTGTAAGAAAAACATTCTGTAAACTGTAAAACCCCATGCACATTATGTATTAACACCAATTAGCTTTGCATTTCCATTAATACCACAGTAATGTCAGAGATATTTTGTATTAAATAGGATCTGTGAGTCTTCTTGAGATGCTGAATGCCATGATGAGGGTTGTTTCTATGAACAACACGCATTGAATTCAAAAGCATCCACTGGCATATTTGGCTCCCCAAAATCAGTAGCCCTTGGTAGACATAGGTAAAATGTGCTTTGTTGGCAGTTTCCAAAAGGAATCTTGAATGATAAGACACAGATTTTTACTGTATCTAAAAGAATACGTGCCAGTCAAGATAATAAAGGGTAATTCAGTGTGGAGAACTGGCACATAAAAGTCTATGTGGCTTTGCATTTCTGGCACTGTCTGCAGGAGGGTGTGCCCTAATGACATCTGCCCAAAAGGGGTTGTGCTGTGTCACAATTTTATATACTGCAGCACCAATATGCAGGCACAATGCACTTATTCTTGATGCTAGAAGCCCTTAGGTTAGTGGATGGGCAGAATCAGTCTGCCCTTAATCATAAAACCTGCTGCATTGCAACCAAGTAGAAAAGTCACTGTGCCCTTTCCCTTTAAGTGCTGAGGATGGCTTCTCCTCACTGGATATGTGTGATCAGCATCTATTTTCCAATAAGTTTTGATTTCATCTGCTCTGACCATTAGTTCCAGTCAGTTTATAACTCTTCCCCTATATAAAATTCTTTAACCCAAAAAGAAAAATCTAGGATGGCAAAGTGCCGTCATGGTTACTGTTAACATCACCTTATGCACATAAAAATTCTCCTTAAGGGGCTTCCCTGGTGGCGCAGTGGTTGAGAATCTGCCTGCCAATGCAGGGGACACGGGTTCGAGCCCTGGTCTGGGAAGATCCCACATGCCGTGGAGCAACTAGGCCCGTGAGCCACAACTACTGAGCCTGCGCGTCTGGAGCCTGTGCTCCGCAACAAGAGAGGCCGCGATAGTGAGAGGCCCGCGCACCGCGATGAAGAGTGGCCCCCGCTTGCCGCAACTAGAGAAAGCCCTCGCACAGAAACGAAGACCCAACACAACCATAAATAAATAAATAAATAAATAAATAAACCCAAAGTTTAAAAAAAAAAAAAAATTCTCCTTAAAATATTCATACTTCACTCACAGCAAAATTGTGGTAGGCAAGCAAGTGCCTTCATCCCATGTTGTTCACAGAAATATTTGAATAAGCTTTGGACTTTCTCTCAAATCACGTTTCTTTCAAGAGCTCTTAAACTCAGTCAACACCAAGTGATTCATTCTCTACTATCCAGCCTCATGTGATTAAATCCATGTCTCAGCAACATTTCAAGTCACCACATCATGCACTTTGGAAACTGTTCTTAATTTACCGAAATGATGAATGTCCACTATGCCAAGGCCCAGGGTCTTCTGTTTCAGTTCGCAATCTTTATGTGCTATCCCCACATGCTACATAACAACGGCAGAGACAGTCCATCCCCAGGGCAATTCCCACAAGATGGGCGAGAACACTTTCCCTTTCTCTCCCACTTGATAAATCATGTCAGAAATCAAATGAATGGCAATGATGTTATTTTCAGTATAACCTGGAGGACAGTATATTTTGTCTTTAAAAAGAAAACTGTATAATATCACACACTTGGATATATTAAGAACTTGCAACATATTTCACAATGAAGCTCAACACGTCCGTGTATTACAACAGCACATTTGAAAAGTGCTGGTCCGTAGATTTCATTATCGGGCAATCGGATTTTTATAGCACTTTACATGCATTGCTTCATTCAGTTTTCACAATATTACTGTAAAGTGGGAGATGAACATATGATTTCCTTCATATTAGAAGTTCCTTTTATATACATACTAGAGAGCATGAGTCAAGTATGCAGTTCTGTGGTGCGTATCAGGGGCATTTAAGCATCTGCTGCATGAACAGAGGGCGGGAGGGAGCAGAGAAGGAAGGGGAATGAAGGGTGTTTTATGATGAAGTTGGCAAGCTCGCATATGAAAGGCTTTTCCTTTATTCTTAATTTCTTCACCTGCAATTAGGAAAAGATGCTGTTATACCAGTGTTTTACATAATCTGTTCTTCAAATTTATTTTTCCTCTGTGATGATTTATAGAAAAAAAGGTACTGAATTCAAATAAGTTCTGGGAAACACTACGTATTATGTCTGTCCTATACACTCACAATGCCCTTTTGCATGTTAAAGGTGCTAAAAGTCCTTCAGTAAAAAATTTTTTAATTGTTTAATTTTGTTTCACTTGTGTTATTAACATTTATTTGATCATGAAAAGCTTTTCTCCTGTAACTCCTATTAACATGATGTAGAACTGGGTTCCAAAGAACACACTTTGAGAACTGCTGCATAAGGAGTTAATTGTCTCATGGTCCAAATAACCAAGTGCCTTATAGATGTTTTACTCACTCATTTTTATTTGAAAGAAAAAAATGGACAATTCCTTAGGAGAACCTCTTATAAAGGCCTCCTCTTGGAAACTGACAGATATAACCAAAAAGAAATAAAAATGAGAAAGAAAATGTTTATCAGTTCTGAAACCAGTAAATACTGCCAATGATACAGCTTCACAAATCTTTGGCAGGAATTACTACCAACTACAGTAAATTTTAATCAGTGTGAAGAAAAGCATCAAAGGTTGATGAGCAACTTCTCTTCCTGAAAAGGTGCAGTTTTCGGAGAAGTAACTAAAGCAAATTCTGCCAGTTCTCACTAATAGAGAGTAAATGGAGAACAGGACTGGAAACAGAGGAGACCTTGCAAGAAACAGATTTCTGCCCTACAATGGCCCTGCCCCAAGGCTAAGCAAATGCAGAAAAATAACAGCCACTCCTTAGCATATTGTTATGGTTTATTTAATGATAACACTCTTTTTAAAAGTAACATATTTCTCCAACATGGCAATGGGGAAGGGATTCTCATCATCTAGAGACTCTAGAAGCAAGGGTGAGTAATTTTTACAGATGCAAATGTGGTTATGCAAGAAACAGGAAAAAAAAAAAAAAACATGGCCTCACCAAACTAAAAGCCCTTAGGCCCTGTAACTTTTCTCCATCCTGCCTTCTTACCTCTTAGTTTTCTTGGGCTCCTGGAACAAAATACTACAGACTGAGTGGCTTAAACAACAGACATTTATTTTCTCAGAGTCTGGAAGCTGGAAATCTAAGATCAGGGTGCTGGCATAGTGGGTATCACAAATGTTCTCTTCCTGCCTCACAGATGGTCACCTTCTCACTGTGTGCTCACATGGTCTTTCCTTGGTGTGTATGCTTTCTCCTCCTCTTCTCATAGGGGCACTAATTTCATCATGAGGGTCCCACCCTCATGACCATATCAAAACCTAATCACCTCCCAAAAACCCACCTCCAAATACGACCCACATTGGGAGTTCAACATATGAATTTTGAGGTAATACAAGCATTCAGTCCATAACACTTGCCCAGCTACCATAGGTGAACAATCCAAAGTCAAAGAAGTACTCCTTCATACCCTTAATGTAAAACATACACAAAGTCCACCCCCAACCCCCCACCACCAATCCACACACACTGGAACTCACACAACTCACTAGAAGTGAAGTTTGTTGCATTTTTCCCCATCACATATAGAGAGCAAAACATTCAGAAATAAAGATTTCTAACAAAAGAACACATCACGACAATGGTCTTGCCGTGGAAATCAAAACAGTGTTATCAAGCATGTGAATCCAGTTGCCAACTTACAGGAAATGTAGAAGGTAAAGAAATATGGTGATCTGTGAAAAACTTTATACATCTAATTCCTTGGGTTCTTCAAGATATTTATTATGATGGAACAAAAGGGAAAGAGAGAGAATGTGTAGATTAAAAAAACAATTTAAAAGTAATATAAAGTTTTAAAAAGTGGGCCTACACTCTTGGATGATAAAATCATAAAGAAAAGCAAGGAAGTACTTCTTATAAAAGTCAGGATAGTGGGTACTTTTGGAAGGAGAGGAGACATGATTAAGATAGGACAATAAGATAAATAAGTCCTGGGATGTAATGTACAGGATGGTGACTACAGGTAATAATACTGTATTGTATATTTGAAAGTTGCTAAGAGGGTAGATCTTAAAAATTCTCATCACAAGAATAAAAAAAAAAAAAAAAAATGTAACTATATGAGGTGATGGATGTTACCTAAACTTATCATGGTAATTATTTTACAATATATACATATATCAAATCAATCTTTTGTACACCTAAAACTAATACAATGTTATAAGTCAGTTATATCTCAATAAAAAATAAGATTCAAAAACAACAAAAAGAAAACAGGAAAATGAAGGGGCTTCTGGCATGGCTACTAAAATTCTATTTCTTGACCTAAGTAATGGTTATAAGATAATTCATTTCATTTCAGTTATGTAAGATAGGTAAGTTCTTGAGATCTTTACTGCATAGTGACTATAGCCAATTTCATATTCATATTAGTTTCGTATACTTAAGCCTTGCTAAGAGGGTAGATCTTATGTTAAGTGCTCTTACCACAGATAAATAAATAAATAAACATAATAATAAACGAGGTAGGAGGAAACTTTGATGGGTAATGGATATGTTTATGGCCTTGAAGGTGGTGATAGTTTCACGAGTGTCTACTTATTCCCAAACTCATTAAATTGTATGCATTAATTATGTACAGATTTTTTATATGTCAACAATACCTTAATAAAGTGGTTTTAAAAATTATTCTGTTTACAATAATTCATTGATCTCTGCATTCCTTTTTTGCTTTCCTTGTGGTTTATTTTACAATAAAATAGTTTAAAAATGCGACAGAAAGCACAGCATACAAAACATAGACTAACATATTCTTTGCAAACAGATTAACTCCAGAAACGAGATGAATTTTTAAAGAGGAACTATAGTCTTAAGAGAATTATAAATATACGAAATAATATAAACTATTGTCTACAGGTAATTCCCCACCTTTTCAAGTTCCCAGAGAAGTTATTAAATGTATATAGGCATAGGTATTCAACCTTATGATTATAAGTTTGAAAACCTATTTGAAAGAAATTCTTCCCAGAAAGTAAGTGAAGTAAATTGTCTCAAAACAAATCAAGAACAAAATAAAGCACTGATGAAGCTATTATACAACAACAAAGAATGTATTACAAGAGAATTCTTCCAGATTTCAAGGAAAAGTTTACTTCTATGAGCACAAAGAAAGAAGGAAAGCTTCACTTTATGTAAAGTTAATTTAACCCTGAAACAAAACCTGGCCAAAATAGTGATAATAAAATCACAGTCGCATGTCAATAAAAATTCAACAGCAAAAATTGTTAATAAAATGTTAATATTTTTAATCCATTGCTGATTGAAATTCTACTATTATATGACTAGAATGAGAATTCTACTATTCTCATTCCCAGAGTATAAGAATGATTTAATACTAGAAGTCTTGTTAATATAATTTCTCTCTAAAAAAAAACAAATGATGAAGGGAAAAACACTCTGTAATCATAATAGGTGCCAAAAAGTCATCAAACTCTTATTTTACACTTTTTAAAATTCTTAATAAAGATCTTTAACATGATTTAAAAAAAAAACAACTCACTAACAGAACTTTTTACTCTCAACACTGCTATTAATACTGTTCTAGAAATGACATATTGTTCTAGAAATTGCAAAGGAATTGTTAAAAATGTTTTCTAAGAATATGAAATATAATTTCATAATAATTGAAAGGACTCCTTACATAGTAGGGGCTCAGAATTTGTTAAATAGTTTTATTTGCAGATAAAAAATTGACGTATGTGCACTGCCATGTGTAAAACAGATACCTAGTGGGAACCTGCTAGATAATGCAGGGAGCTCAGCTCGGTGTTCTGTGGTGACCTAGATGGATGGGATTGCAGGGGAGAGCTGTCCAAGAGAGGGAATATATGTATGCATATATCTGCTTCACTTCGTTGTACAGCGGAAGCTAACACAACGTTGTAAAGCAACTATACCCCAATTAAAAAAAAAAAAGTTTCTACGTGAAGAAAACAAAATATTGACTAAAATGACTTAAGAGAGTTTCACAAAGGCATCCAGTTACAAAATTAATATTTTTAAATGTAGCTTTCCTATATCAGTAAATAACTACTTTAAAGAAAATAAACATATTCCAATCAAAATAGCTATTGTTATTCAATAGCCTTATAGACATCAAATGTTAATAGTGAGAGATGGGATTACATGTGCTTTTTTTCCACTCCTTTGTTAGTTTTCTATGCTGCTTTTAAAAGAGACATGTATTAATTTTATTATCAAAAAACTAAAGATCTATTTTCTTTAAAAATTGAAAAAACATATCAACAAATTTTACCTTTGTATTTTAATAGATGATACTTTTAAAAGGAGTCTTTAATAAAGACTCACTTGGTAGAATTATTTTTTAGTACTAGAAGAGTTTTTAGAAGGTGTCTAACTCAAGCTCTCATTTTCAAACTGGAAATTTAGGGCCTCACAGTTTACAAGGTTTGTTTCAGGTCTCTAGTCAATGACAAAGGCAGGATTAAAACCCAAGACTTCTGGTTTCGAGTCCATATTTCCTTTACTTTTACCTAATTTCTCTTATCCATTTCAATCACATTATATTAAGAATAATGTCTTGGCTATTAATGGTCTTTGTTGAATTTGATTTCGATTTTAGAGTATTAATAAAACACTTCTTTCAACTCACACTGATACTTTGAGCCTGGAGCCAAGATTTATCAGTGGAAATTTAGAGATTCAGTCTAGCCTGGTATCAAAAATTCTTGCAGGTGTGTTTTCTCATTTGACACTGACCATTCTGCCACAGCCATACTTATTTTCTGCTGTCCATAAAAACTAAAAATGGGAAAATGTTCCCCTTTCCAGTGGCTTCTCTGCCCCCTGCTCTCCTTTCTACCCATCTAAGAACAGAAACAGATAAAGGTGACATATCTATTCACAAAAATACATGTCCTCCTTGCCCATTTGTGAAAACTCTTTAGACAGAATTAAAGGTTTCGTGGCCAGATGCTAGATATTGTTTTATTAACAAAGTGGTTGTACTAATTTATAATCAGGTTTTCATGATTTTAATCTACAGACTTGATTCAGAAACATATCCTTCTTGTAAATCTAGTCTTAAATCCTAGCATAGCTAAACATAGCCACCATGGTCAACATTAATCATTAATAAAATAGGGTGATAAGTTACAAGTTGCAAATCATTAGTACCTAGGACCATAAGTAAATCACAAGAGTGCAGGCTGTATGGGTAAGACTAGGAAAGGATGAGTAATTACAGGTCTAATAATCAGGAAGCAGAGGCAGATGAGGAGAGAGGCTAGGGATCCAGCAGTTTCTGACTAACTTTACAGTATGTACCAAATTGCTCTGTGCTTATAGGATGAGAAGGACACCTCCCACCTACCTGTACTTCTGCATTATGATTATCTAATCCGCTCTTCTACATGACTTTTTTCATAAATATCTCCCTCCATATGCACCCAAAACACCTCTCCTGTCATCACTCTCAACTGATGGTTGTGCTTCCTCCTTTGCTGAAAAGACTGAAAAAATCAGAAGGCACCCTCACAGGCTCCCACCATCATATTTGCCATAGTAACTACCCTCCTATACTCTGTTTTCCTAGTTTTATAGATGAACTGCCTGCATCCTTATCTAAGACAACCTCTTAGTTAGCCACTAGGTCATATCCAGCCCAGCTATTCAAGGATACAGCGCCTCAAATCTCTCTTCTACTTGCATCATCAATTTCTCACTCTATACCAAATCATTTCCATCAGCGTTCAAGCACTTTGTTATTTCTTCCATACTAAATTAAAAAAAAAAAAAAAGAACACACACATTCAACTCTCTTGACCCCATCTCTCCATTCAGATTCTACCCCACCACTCTGCTCCTTGTGTATGCTATCCAGCCCCTGTTCCTTTCCTTCTCTGGCCTTTTCCACTCCACGGAACGACATTCAGATCAGGGTCTCCACTGACTCCCATGTTACTAAATCCCCTGATCAACTCTCAATTTTCCTCTTATTTGATCAACTAGAAGCACTTAAAGTGGTTCTATACTTGGCTTTCAAGACATGCTCTTGAGAAAAGGGTACCCTCCTACACTGTTGGTGGGAATGTAAATTGGTTCCACCACTACAGAGAACAGTGTGGAGATTCCTCAAAAAACTAAAAATAGAGTTGCCATATGATCCAGACAACTCCCACTCCTGGGCATGTATCTGGACAAAACTATAATTCGAAAAGATGTATGCACCCTTATGTTCACAGCAGCACTATTTACAATAGCCAAGACATGGAAGCGACCAAAATGTGTGTCAACAGATGAACGGATAAAGAAGATTTGATATATTACTCAGCCATAAAAAAGAATGAAATAATGCCATTTGCAGCTACATGGATGGACCTAGAGATTATCATACTAAGCAAAGTAAGTCAGCAAGAGAAAGACAAATACCATACGATATCACTTACATGTAGAGTCTAAAATATGACTCCAATGAACTTATCTAAGAAACAGAAACAGACTCACAGACATAGAGAAGAGACTTGTGGTTGCCAAGGGGGAGAGGGGATTGGTGGAGGGTTAGATTGGGAATTTGGGACAAGCAGATGCAAACTATTATATATAGAATGGATAAACAAGGTCCTACTGTATAGCACAGGGAACTATATTCAGTATCCTGTAATAAACCTTAATGGAAAGGAATATGAAAAAGAATATATATATATATATATATATATATATATATATATATATATATATATATATATATATATATATATTTATATATATAAAACTGAATCACTTTGCTATACACCAGAAACTAACATAACATTGTAAATCACCTATACTTCAAAAAAAAACAAGACATGCTCCTGATTTTCTTCCCCCTCAATGGTTATTCCTACTCTGTTTCTTTTACAGCCCTTCCTCTTCTCTCAGACCTTTTAATTCTTAAGAGCCTCACACTCAGTCCTTTAACCTCACCGCCTTGGTGATTTTATCCTCATTCATGGCTTTCAGTAACACCCTGTAATGGGCAACACTCAAATCTATATCTGCAGCTCACAATTTTCCCCTGAACTACATATTCATATATCTAAGGTTCTAAAGTGACATTCAGAATTGAGATTAGCATATCCACAACAGAGCCTTTCTTCTCTCCCAAATGATGCTCCTACTTTCCAACCCAGTTAATGGAATTGCCACTTATTCAGGTCCTCAGATCAAAATCTTTAGGCTTATCTTGATTCCTCTCTTTGCTTCACACCCTACATCCAATCCGTTAACACATTCTGATGACTCAACCTTCAAATTATATATAGGACCTAACCTCTCCCTAAAACTCTCACTATTGTCACCCTGGACTGTCACTAACTTCTTGCACCTGACTTACAACATCTTCCAAACTGGTTTTCCTGCTTTCATGCTTAAGCCAGTCCAGTCTGTTTCTCAATAAGGCAGCCAGAGTATCATTTTAAAATGTAAGTCGTATCCTATCACTCTTCTGCTTAAAACCCTGCATAGAAAATAAATATCTCCCCACTTAAGAGCAAAAGCTAAATTCTTAATATTGCCTACAAAGCCCCACACATGTGGTCCCACCATTGCCTCTCTGACCTCCTCATCGCTTCCCCTTGGTCCTTCTGCTTCAGCTACAATGGATTCCCTGGTGTTCCTGGAAGAAATGAGGAACCCTTTTACCTCAGGGCCTTTTCACCTGCTGTTCTCACAGCCTACATATACGATCTGTTCACAAATCCTGATAACTCTACATTCAAATTAACTCTAGAAGCTGATCTCTTCTTAACACAAAAGTGTTCTCACATATTCCCCCCAAATATCTATAGGGCTCAATCTGCTCAGAATTAGGCCTACCCTCATTGCAACCCCTGACTCTTTGGATATTCCCAAAGCCTCTTACTTTCTTTATTTTTTTCATTGTACTTAGAATCTTCTTACATAGCACGCAACTTATTTATTATATTTTATTTTCTCTCCCCACTTACCAGAATGAAAGCTCTGTAAGGGCAGGATACTTGTTGTTTTGTTCACTGCTTTATTTATTTATTTTTTTAACTTTTTATTTTATATTGGAGTATAATTGATTAACAATGTTGTGATAGTTTCAGGCGTACAGCAAAGTGATTCAGTTATACATTTTCCCGCTCTATTCATACTATTCAGAACTATACCTGGCACATAGTAAACAAATAGACAATTAAGTGAGTGAATGAATGAATCTAACTGAGTAGCTCATTACCACGATGGGATTTACAAGAAGGATTTGTGCTGTCAGAATACCCTGTTACTAATATCAAAAATAATATCTTACATTTGTTTAGCATTTTATTTATTGTTTGTATAAAGTTTTTGTACCATAGGTCTTTACACTCTTACAGTTAGCAAAATGGTTTTCTAGAGAAATTGGTACTGAATTTAAGGCTGATACAATCAACAAGATATTTCCAAATAGCTGAATCTTTGTTGAAACCCAAGCTTGGTTTGTGATACCCCAGGATTCGGGAGCTATGATATTTCCACCCGACTTTCCTCAGATCCTCAGATTGTTAACTGATCCCATTCTTTCCTTTTGATTGTCACAGTATATTTTAAATTTATTTAATAAAACATGTAGCTCAAGGTATCATAATTTAATCTGTAAGCCCACCTGCTCTGTGACCTCTGGTACAGATAACTCGCCTGGAGAGATACTTGGAGGCTACAAGTATAAACTGCCCCAAGGTAATTTCCCACACAACACTGGAAGTATTTAGACCATCTGCTGACTTTGGGTAGACATGTTGCAACTAAATTTTTATGTTAAAACAAGTATCAATTTGTGCTAAAAGATGATAATCATTTCTGATTTGTGGAATATACAAGCCTGCCTTCAAAGATATCAAATTGGAGAAATGAGACCAGATGATTAAAAGAACTGATCTGTGTCTTGAGAAGCTTAGAAAGTTGACCCTGTCAATATTTGGAAGACCTGTTTTTAATGCACAAAAACATCACTGATGCATGTGTTTAGTTTGGGTTTGTTTTCCCCTCTTCCAGATGTTAAAATACAAGGGATTTCAAAAGAACAATAACTATAAAACAAATGCCAATATTTTTCAGTTCTCTCTAATACTAAACCAAAAGACCAGTTCTATGGAGAGTTCCAATTGCAATTTCCTGGGGAATTATAATGGACAAGAGTATTTTAACCTGGCACTGTAGGACCTGATGTTTCTACAAATGCAGACAACTGGTAACATGGCTGTTATTATCAGCTCTCTGTGTTGGTGGTACTAAAAAGATTCATCTTCCTTTTCTCTTAGAACCATTGTAAGCCAGAGCCACCAAAAATTCTTTGCAAGGTGTCAGACTAAGACAGGGTAGAGGATCCATCTTATGAAAGGTAAAACCCACTACTAAAGCAAAAGACTGTAGACCAACCTGGGAAATAACCTGACTCTGGTCTGGCTGCGTCTGGTTAGGTACTCTCTCTCTCTTTCACACACACACACACACACACACACACACACATACACCTTTATCCCACCACCATCACTCAGACACATTTCTGATTGCAGTTTGTAGAATCTCGGTCTTGTAGGCTCTTACAGATCTCATGGTTCTGATCAGAACTTTTTGTTAAGGGAGGAGCATCTACAGGTTCTTGGTTAGAGAACCGAGTATTACTCCAGCCTAGTATAAATCTTAGAACACATGACATGCAACTGCAAAAAAAACAGTGAGATAATTTTTCACTCTCTATACCGTGATTATCTCCAAGTATAGTGAAAGTTCCCACGATTGTAAATTACTAGACTGTTTTGCCTACACAACTGAGAAAAAAAAACAAGGGTGTTTCCCATTAGCCTGGCAAAATGCTTCTCAGCCCTCAATCTATATTTTACTATTGCGTAGAAGGCTGAATTACTAAGTGAAAAAGTAAAGTGCTAACTACACAGGTACCGAGGAAGAGAGTCGCTTCCTGTCTAGTTCCAGACTGCTTGCATCACTGAATCAGGCATTTCCCCCCATGACTGGAAATGTCTCTGCTTCCTGCCTGTCCTCCTTTGATGTGCTCTACATCCCTGGAGTAGACAGACCTTCAGTGAAGTGCTAAATGACCAAGTCGTCCTGAATGTGCTGAATGGATATTTAATGTCATGAGGATGTTAAGAAATAATTCAAAAGCACACCCTCAAACTGTCTTTTTAATTTAGAAAGGAGAGCAAAGTGTTTTAAGATGCATGTATTTATTACAAAGCTATATCCCTACCCAGCACCATGCATAAACAAAAATTACAGTAAATTACATTACATGTTTTAAAAATAGGAATTAATTAAACTAGAGAAATGGGTGAAGGTGGTCAGAAGGTACAAACTTCCAGTTATAAAATAAATAATTCCTGGGGATGTAATGTACAGCATGGTGACTATAGCTAACAATACTGTTTTGTATGTTTGAAAGTTTCTAAGAGAGTAGATCTTAAAAGTTCTCATCAAAAGATGAAAATTCTAATTCAAAAAGATACATGCACCCCAATGTTTATAGCAGCACTATTTACAATAGCCAAGATATGGAAGCAACCTAAGTGTCCATCGACAGATGAATGGATAAAGAAGATGTAGTTTATATATATACAATGGAATAGTACTCATCCATAAAAGAGAATGAAATAATGTCATCTGCAGCAACGTGAATGGATGTAGAGATTGTCATACTAAATGAAGTAAGTCAGAAAGAGAAAGACAAATATCACATGATATCACTTATATGTGGAATCTAAAATATGACACAAATGAACTTATCTACGAAACAGAAACAGACTCACAGACACAGAGAACAGACTTGTGATTGCCAAAAGGGAGAGGTGGGGGGAGGGATTAATTCGGAGTTTGGGATTAACAGTTACACACTAGTGCATATAAAATAGATAAACAATAAGGACCTACTGTATAGTACGGGGAACTATATTTGATATCTTGTAATAAACTATGATGGAAAGGAATCTGAAAAAGAATATAGATATTATATATATATATATATATATAACTCAATCACTTTGCTGTACACCTGAAACTAACAAACATTGCAAATCAGCCATACTTCAATTAAAAGAAAGTTCTCATCACAAGAAAAATATTTGTAACTATGTGTAGTGATGGACTAAACTTATTGTGGTAATTATATTTCGATATGTACATGTATCAGATCAGTACACCTAAAACTAATATACTGTTATATGTAAATTATATCTCAATTAAAAATAAATAAAACTGAAGAAAAATCAGTCTATCAAATTTCAGATAGCCTTTCTCATCTTAAAATGAGGAAAAGAAATTTTCAAAGATTTATAGATTACTCTATATATATTTTAACACTTTTGAAGGTGAAAATACATCATAAAGTCAAAAGGCAATTAATAAACTGGCAAAATTATTTCAGTATAAATGACATAAAAACGTTGATGTCTATGTTAATGTATAACATATAAAGATGTCTTATAAATCAATGTGAATAGCCTAGTAGAAAAATAGGCAAAGGACATGAAGAGGAATTTTACCAAAGAACTAAATAAATACTAGGTTATGATGTGGCACTTTATTAATCTCCAAATCTCAGGAATTTAGCACAAGAAAATTGATTTCTCATTCGTGTGACAAGTTTATCACAGATTGGGGGGGAGCTCTGTTTCACATAGTCACTTAGGGATCTAGCCTAAAGAAGGTCCCACCAATTTACAGCTGTTCCATTTGAAACCTGTGCCCTTCTTAGCCAACAAAGAGGTATGAGAAGAGGGAAGAGAATCACCTGTAATCTTTTCTCTGCCTTGGCCCAGAAGTAACACAGGTCACACTTTTGCTCCCAACTTCCTTGGCTAGTACTAATAATGCGCCTTTCCAATTCCAGCATTGCTGTCTCTGCCAACCTCTCAAATTGGCAAAGATTAAGAAAAAAGAAGAAAGAGGGAGGAAAGGAAGGAAGGAAGGTAAGAAAAAGAAAGACAGGAAAAAAGAAAGAAGGAATCTGTGTTGATCAAGGCACTTCTTGTCAAAAGAGCAGTGTGAGCAAAGGGAACGAGACATGAAAGTGTATGACATATTTGGAATTCTGCAAGGTCTTTCACTGGGAGAGAAAGGACAGCAAGAAATAGGTTGGGAGGTGAAGAGAGGCCACCTGATAAAGGACCTTACAAAATTTAGGCTTCACTCTGAAGGGATTAGTGATGATTTTTAAGCAGAAAGTGCTATGATCAAATATGCATTTTGAAAAATTGCTCTGGTTGCTGTAAAAAAAATGGAGGTGGAAAAACTGGAGACTGAGATCAAGGAAGACACTGTGGCAGGGACTAATAAAAGTATAAATTAAAGATTAAGAATGTCCACTATATAACACATTTGAGGATAGCTATTAACTTAACTCAGGAAGGGGAGATCATATTCCCATGTCAATTTCATACAAAAACTAAGCATTATAAACCAACTTAATTAACCAAGCTACAAGATTTACAGTTAATCTTGCAGCTGGTACAAGAAGTTGCAAAATCATTTCCCCAACTGTTCATACCACCAAGATCTTGTCAGTGTGAATGTTTTTGGATACTGTGCCCTCCTTCAGGTTACTGTAATGAAATGGGTTCTAATAAGCTCCAGACTCCAGAAAGCCAGCTACCTTCAACAGTATGCCTTCTCTCCTTCCGAAACCCAGAGGCTACATGCAAACCTTTCTCTGATTTCGCAAAGGGAGGAGGGTTCTTAGTGTCATCTTCTTGCAGTAACCTTTTGTCCTCTATGGGGCATGTTCATTGTTTCTCTCTATAGAATTACTCCAAAGTCCCTTTGATATCTTTTGCCTTTCTTTCTCTATCATCTCTTCAACTGATTCAACATGCCACTTGTGAGAGAGTAAATCGTAGGAGTTAAGGACACAGACTAAAGTCAGACGGTCTGAATTTAAATACTAGTGCCACCATCTAATTCCTCCATGACCTTGAGCTGGCTACTTAGCCTCTCCGTATAGCCTCAGTTCCTTCTAGAACGAGGATAATAATAATGCCTATTTGTGGATCCATACACTTAGCACTTTTTTTTGTTTTCACTTAGCACTTTGACTTTGTAGTTCTTCTCAGTAAGAAGCAGAGTCTATTCCCCTCCTTTTGAACTTGGACTAGTCTTTTGATTTGCTTTGTCTAATAGAATATTAGAAAGTGATTGTGTGCAGTGTAAACTTAGGTTACAAGAAGCATTGCATGCATCCACTCTTTCTCTTGGAATCTTGGTGTGGCCATGGGAATACTCCTAGGTTAGCCTTTTGAAAAATCAGAGACCACATAGAAAAGAGCCAGGTTGTCCTATCTAAGGCCATCCTAGACCCACAACTCCCATTCCAACTTGACAGCTTACTGCAGACAAATGAGCAAACAAAGCCAAGGTCTTTTGAGCTTAGTCCAGATCAGCAGAAACAGTGACTTGTAAAAAACAATGCGTTGCTATTGTTGTAAATTGTTTTACATTTTTAAGTTTTTGAGTGGTTTGTCATATACAATATTATTGTTGCAATAGACAACTGATACGCTGTCTCACAGTGCTGAGGTTTAAATGAGTTGATACATGTCAGGTATTTAAAACAATGGTTGACATTTAGTAAGTCTTATATAAATGTTGATTTTATTATTATTTGTAGTAGTAATAGTAGTAGTAGAGAAATGGGACTTGGATTGGAAAGACAGATCTAAGAACAAGAATAAAGGTGGCTACAGAAAACATGACAATAGATGGGGCTCATAGAAAGCATTTAAAAACCTAATTTTATCTGCTTTTTAAAACTTGGTAGATTGAAAAGTGCCTTTATTTTTGCCAAGTCTAGAAACATTCCCAAAATTAAAGTAATAAAAAATTGTAAAATTCCACAAAGACAATGAGAACAAGAGGTTAGCAGATGAAAAAAGTTATATCAATTAGAAGAGAACAGGTTCTTCTTAGCAAAAATTCTTTCATCAGATTCTATGCGTGGAAGGCAGCGGTAAGAAGTGTGGCTAACAGAGAAGCATTGGAGACAAATGTCCGTGCAACTTAGTTTGATTCCAGTCCCACAACCCTACCAAGCAAAGAAAGACTACTACTATTTCCACCCATCTCCCCAGCCCCTCATAGGAGTTTGAAGATAATTTTCTTGGGGAACAGGACCTAAGGGACTGAACTTTGAACAATAAGCAAAGTAGAAGGAGGTACTATGGTAAAGAGAAGAGATGAAGAAATCTGCATGCTTAAAAGAGTAGATCTCCAGACCCCTCCTTTCCACCTTAGCATTTGTAGATAGCTTTACACTAACTACCCTCTTCTAAGAGATAAGAAGACTTTTCTCTGCTTTTAGCAAGAGACACCATGAACAAAACAAAACAAAACAAAAAAAGAGGGGAAAAAAACTCAAGTGTAAATAATGCAGGTAAAAACCGGACATTTAAATCTCTCTGTCTCACAGCATAAAAGAAAATATTGCAACCACAAATCAAGACTAGGTTTCTATACAAAAAAAAAAAAAAAAAAAAAAATAGGGAGAATCAGAGAATAAGAACTCAAAATGGAGGCTCTAATTAGCCACTCACTACTTTAAACTAAGACACCAAAAAAGTGTACCCTTATTGTAAACAGGCATTGTAAGTAACACAACCTTTGATAGACTTATATAGCCAAGCTTCTCGTCATCGGGATGGTCCAAGAAATCTCATACCTGGAACTCAGATTAAGATGATCCCAGACTGGAAGTGCCTTCAGTTGCCTGACAAAAGAGAACAAAAGTCCTTTCTAGGGGATGATATTCATCATTCTGGACTTCAAATTATTCTTACAAATGAGGTTTCTAAAACAATGTCTAGCACACAATGTGATGTGCCATAGCCAGACACACAAAGAAATAAGACCCCATGAGTGAAAATAAGCAGAAAAACAGGAGATAGAAACATACCCACAAATACTTGATATTCTACCCTTATCATAAACAACTAGTGGAGGTATAAGAAGACTACAAAGCATACGTGCTTACTCTATTCAATAAAAAAATAAAAGACCAAGCTTAAATATTTCAGCAGGCACTATAAACTATAAAAAGTGGCACAGCACATTAAAAAAGAACCAAATATAAAATCAAGAACAGAAGAACATAATAAATTTGGAAAGGAATTTCTATGGGATTTATCATTTGATTAGACAATATTAAAGAAAAAATTAGTAAACTAGAAGAAAGATTTGAAGAAACTAAACAGTGTGAAGCACTGAAAGACAAAGGGATGAAAAATATGGAGGAAATGGTAAGAGATTTTGAGAGTATAATGATAAAGTATAACATCTCAGAAGTAGAATATAGAGAACATGGCAGAGAAAATATTTGAAGAAATAAGATCTAAGATTTTCTAGAACTGATAAAAGATAGCAACGCACAATCAAGAAGCTTCAAAAATCTAAAACAGGATAAACAAAAAGAAATCCATATCTGGAAACACCGTAGTAAAACTTTATAAAAATTAACACCAATAGGCAAAATTTTTAGAGTCATAGGGAAAGGGACAGATTATTTTCAGAATAGCAACGTATCCTATTACCAGCAACTCTACGTGCCTGAGTAAGTTTTACAATGTATATCCTCAATAAGCAGATCTCTAAAATAGACCTAAATACCACCTGTGAGGTAGGCCATTCCATTGTTGGATAGCTCTAAATGTTAAAAAGTGCTTTCTTTTGCTAAGCCATTATCTGACAACTTGTGCCCAATGGTGTACTGGTAAATGATACATTTTTAGTATTTGCTGGTTTCTGTGGCAGAAGTACTCTCACCATGGCTTGTTTCAGGCAACCAATGGGATGTCACTGAATGCAGAGCTGAGAAGAGATGCTTGTCATCAGCTCTCCCAGGCCAGTAGGAGCCAGTACTGGAACATTCTTGATTGTACTCCTGATTATGTCTTTTCTTGTCAAGGTGAAATATGCCTAATTCTTTAATTATTTCCCTGATGTAGTCAATTATCTGTAGAATATTCATTCATTCAATGGTTATTTATTAAGAACTTACTATTTGCCAGGAAAGTTTCTAGGAACTAAGTATACATCAGTGAACCAAAAAGATGTCTTCATGGAGCTTATGTTATAGTGAGAAGAAAAAGATGAACAAACAAGGAAACATGCAATCTGTCAAATGTTGATAAATGACATGGAGAAAAATATATGGGAATATGGTAGGGGGAATTGCTATTTTATAAGGGGGAAGACCTCACAGATAAAAGACCATCATACATTTCTTCTCTACTCTCACTCTTTGCCATAATACTATTGATTAATTCGAGAGCAAAACAGTTGGCATGAAGAAAGTTGAATTTATGAAAACTTTAAGACGAGCTTACATAGAGTATGTAATAATAATTATAATAAATAATAATACATAGAGTATTATTTTTGTCTGTTTTGTGCACTGAAATATCCCACACAACTAGAACAGTGATTGGCACGTAGTATTACTTGATAACTATGTGCTGAATTTTTAAAAAAGGGTTATTTAGGGTTGAGAGAGACTTGAGCACATTTATGTGCTGACCTTGACTATTTCTAGGAAGATACAATGATTTCTTCAAACAATGCAGTGGAGTATTATATATTTCTTGAGTAACATGCCCTGTGAAATGGCGGCTCTATGCTTTGATTTGCTTGTTTGTTTTACTATGTTAGCAATTCTCCCTAATATTTAACAGGTTTTCTAACCATGTCTTCCTCATTAGATGTTTTTTTTTTTTGTTTTTTGTTTTGGCTGATCTGTCTTAACTAAGACATTGTTTTTGCCAGTGAAATGTAATATTTTCTATTTCTTGTTATTTCCCTCTTTTCAAAATGATATTCTGTGTCATTTTCATTCTCTGAGATTTCTAAACTTCTATTCAGATTAGAAAAGGAAGGCTCCTTTGATTCTAACTCTAAACTAACCCATACTATAACTTTTTTTATCCTAAAGTAAGCTTGTGAAATTAGGACTGTTTACCAAATACAAATATGTCCTTAATATATTAAGCTATTTCAATTTATGTTTTAAGTTTTCAGTATATATATTTTCATTTTGTAATACATGCTCTAAGTGGCCTACAATGAGACCTAATAAAAAAATAGGACAGGGCTTCCCTGGTGGCGCAGTGGTTGAGAATCTGCCTGCCAATGCAGGGGACACGGGTTCGAGCCCTGGTCTGGGAGGATCCCACGTGCCGCAGAGCAACTGGGCCCATGAGCCACAATTACTGAGCCTGCGCGTCTGGAGCCTGTGCTCCGCAGCAAGAGAGGCTGCGATAGTGAGAGGCCCGCGCACCGTGATGAAGAGTGGCCCCCGCTTGCCACAACTAGAGAGAGCCCTCGCACAGAAACTAAGACCCAACACAGCCAAAAATAAAAAAATAAATAAATAAACAAAGTAAACAATGCGTTTAAAAAAAAAATACATTTAAGAAATTTCTTAAAAAAAAAAAAAAAAGGACAAAAAAATGGCTGTTGTGTGTACTGGTACATTGGTCATTTAAGAATGATCCTCTGAAACTAGCAGTTTTTGCAAGCATTCTCCAATAACCGCCAGATTTAAATCAGTGACTTTAAAGTAAAATCTAAAAACAAACAAAACAAAACAAAACAAAACAAAATTGAGGATTTTCAGTAGCCAAAAAGATCACTATCAGAAAGAAAAAAAAAAAGATTAGAGGCCCAAAGAAATTTTGGGAAGTTGAATCTAGAAAAGTGATGGAGTTGATCAAATTCGTACTTTGCTGGTGTTGTTATTGTTATAGTTGCTTTGTGTTAATCCTGAGTGAGACTACCATCTTTATGACTAGTTTTATCTAGGTCTTTTGAGGCCCTTGAGAAATATTTGTTTTGGTGACGTAAATTTGACTTAATACAATTCTTTCTTTTCTTTCTCCTGATAAATCTTTATCAAACATTAAACTGTAAAAGGAAATTAACCTAAAGGCAAACCTGTTCTTACAAGTAAATCTCCTTGGCAGTTCTCTTTCGGTACTTTTCCTGTTATGTAGGTGCAGCTAATTCAATATACCATTTCAGTAAATGGAATTAAAAGGACCTCCGATTGCCAACAACACATCCATTAGTGTACAAACAGATTGGATAATGCAAACTACATAAGCTACAGCTGTTCCTTCTGAAAGGCAATTTGGGCAGTATTTTTCTCTTAGACTAGCCAAAACTCAATCCAGAAGTAGACAAGTGAGTGCCCTAGAGAACGTTTCAATAAGGAACATAAAATTAGCCATAGCGGATTTATAGTGGATTCTGATTATTTAGAATTACAGAATTTAAGGAATGAAATGAAAGCGGAGGGGACATAAGGGGAAAAAAATAAATCTGCTGTCTTGGGTTTCTCGGTTCCAACCTTTCCTACTCTTCAGAAAAACCCAGTTTTAGCCATTAATATATAAATATGTTCTAGTACCTCTCATACATGAGAACAGAAACTTCTATTATGCTTTACATGCCTTTCAAACCATTATCTGATTCCTTTCATCTTCACCAGACATCTTAAAAAGCTGTCTCCTCTCACTTTCTTTGCATCTTCCCTTAACGTCCCAGAAACTGGAATATTGCGTCTAACTACACTGTTCTTCTCAAACTGTTGTCATGAGGACCACAGACAATCTCTACTATGCCAAACTCAGTGGGCACACTTTTCAAACTTCATTTTGTTCAATCCCTTTGTGACATCTGGAAATACTGACTACTTAATCTGTTTTGAAATTCTATCTCCCTTTGCTTTCTGGGATGCTAATTCCTCTCCTACTTCACGGCCTATTATTTGTCAGTTTGTTAGTTGGCACCAAATTCTCCATCTACCCTTAATGCCCATGTCTCAAGATTCCTCCTGGCACTGACTGTCTCTCTCTTCTCTCTTTGAAGTTGCAGGTTGGATGATTTCATTCATTTCCATGGCTCAAGCAATCATGGATATGCTGACATACACATTTCCAGCAGTTCCTGATATTTTGATGGGGCCATTTTGATTCAGCCTTCGGAAGAAACCTTTCTATTTTCACTCTTGCAATGCTTGAAACTGGTAGTCACATCCTATCCCTGGGCTGCATCCCATGAAATTAAATATGTTTCATTGTTGAACTCAAATCAATCATATAATGCTTAAACATTACAGTTTCTAGAAAACAACAGAATGCCCAAATCCTTTTATGAAACTAAGAAAATCGGACAAAAATGGCCCTGGTTCAGTCGAATATAATATGAAGAACAAACACACCAATTATGAATATAATTGCAAACTTCTAAGTAAAATATTAACAACTTGAATTTAGCATTATGGTAAATTTGTGGTTTATTCAGGAATGCAACAACAAAAAAACATTACCATGTAAATAGATGCTAGGTAGTCAGTTGACAAAATTTAAAATTCATCCTCAAGCTCAGGCTTGAAAATCAAACATATCTGATTTAGAATTATAGGTTATTCACTTATAGCTATCTTTCCATTGGATGTAAATTAACCTATTTTGGAGGCTAGTTCCACTAATTTTTAAAATTAGTCTAGACTGCCTTAATCCTCTGGTTTGAAATACATCTCGAACTTTCCTTTACATAATATTCTTTATCCTTGAAATTACATGTTTAACATCTGTTTTCCCCACCAGACTGAAAGCACCTTGAAGACATGCCTTGCTATTCACCATGTGTAGCTTAGTATGTGTGAGTATGCATGACCAATTACAGACTTTGTGGGGTCCAATGCAAAGTGAAAATGAGAGTCTCCTTGTCCAAAAATAATTAAGAATTTCAAGACAGTGACTGCAGAGCATTAAATCAAACCCAGAGCCCTTTCTAAGCACAGGCCCCATGTGTTCTACACAGAACACATGCCCATGAAGAAGTCCTTCGTGTGTGTGTGTGTGTGTGTGTGTGTGTGTGTGTGTGTGTGCGTGTTTGAAATACGTTGAATATTATGCCTGGAAAATTAAGTTATAGGAACTTCAGAAAATCTCTATAGACAGAATGATATCTAGCATTCAGATTTCAGACTACAAAGAATGGTCATATTAAGTTGGGTAAAAATACTACAGATAATTATCAAGAAAAGATTTTCAGGTTACCCATAATGAACTATTTAGATTGAAGATTGCAGAACATTTAAAAAGACATTAGTTAATCTTTAACAATTCTCTTTAAGTTGACATTCATATTGCTTTATTTCCATTTTTTTCAGTACATTGTACTAATCATTCTGAAAATGTTGTCTTCCTTCTTAATGTTTATTGGTTATAATTCATAAACTTTATATACTACTTTGTTTACATATTGGCTTTTCTGCACAATTCTTGTGTCTATGAGTGAACATAATGGTAACCACTCCATTTCTGTATTACAAAACATTGGCATATAAAATTCATAAAACATTTCTTTTTTCCTTATCTGTCTTATGAAAAATAATGTTCAGTTTATCAAAATATCAAATGAGCATTTAAGACTACATTTGGATTTTTTTTTCAAATGGTATTAACTCTGTCATAGAAGAAAATAACTTGATGTAGTTAGAATGTGCCAATTTTCATATAACAATAAAAATGCCAAATGCTTTACAAATATTGTCTTCCAAGTGATTCTTCACGTTTGGGGTCAGAGTCCAGTGTGGAATTTACATCTCCTCTCCTGGAGCTCTGAATAATTTCCGCTCATGCTCCCCAAAAGTTCAGTTATGCACAAGCCCTTGTTCAACCATGCTTTATGGTGATTGCATGAAAAAGGAAGATGGATTTCCTGTTGAGCAAGTTATTGGTGGATGCTCTTTTATCTGTCCCTGAAAAGTTAAAAAAATAAAAAAACCTGCAGGCTGTGTGCAATTACATACCTCAATGCTGCTGTCAGGCATTTTAAATAAATCAATAGCCAAGCTAGTTGTGTTTAGTTACAGCATTCATTTTTACCAGTTACTCCAGCCTCCTGTTTCTCTACTCCCCACCTCCAGGCTAGGTTCCATTTTCTTTTCCTCTTTTCTTTGTTCACACTATAGCAGAATCTGGAGTGTTCACATGGCCAAGTTAACTGACCTGTTTGGGTCTCAATTCAGAATTCACAAACTCCAGAAACTTTCCCCGAGGTCCCCATACTGGGGCAAAGGCACATTCACATGATATGCGACCCTGTCTCTCTCCTGGCATCAATGTCTGTGTTGTTCACAGGACTTCTAACACAGGGGTTCCAACTGCAGACTCTAGAGCTGGTTTACAGCAAGTTTGTGTCCCAACTCTGTTACTAACCAGCAGAGTGAATCTGGCAGATACTTAAGGAAGTCTCAGTTCCTACATCTGTGAAGCGCAGATAACAAAATTGTCTACCACATAGAAAATTTTGCTTGAGATGACATACATAAAAGACTTAGCACAATACTAGTACAGAGCAAATGCTAGATAAATGATAGCCATAATACTATTATCACTGTTATTACTTTACATTACCCACCTTCATTTAAGCAGGATTTCTGCAGAATATCAGAAATCAAACGAAAACAGAAAATACCTAAATAATTCAGACCTAGAAAAAAAATTAACTCTTCTGTAACAGACAGTCAAGGTGGATAAATTGATTTATTAGCCAATTCAGATAAATGCACACGAGGCAGTCATTGGTACCATCTATTGTCAGTCTCCACTTTCTCCACCTAATCTGGGCTTTGATTTTCAGGTCCAAAGATAACACTTACCAGATTAGGTGGACACACCAGGTTATTTTTCTTGGAGGTCTCACCTGGGCAGGTGCATGTACAAAAGACAGAGAGGAAGGAGACTAGAGAGGTTAGAGAGGCTGAGGGCGTGGCCCGTGGCCCTCTTAATCATTCTTTACTTCCTTTTTTTTTTTTTTACACAAGACAACTGACTTGGCGTCGTCCACCACCACATCCGCGGCAAGAGCTGCGACGCCTCCTCCCTGGCGTCCGCTTGCAATAGCCCAGTTTTCGCCCTACACCTTTGTGGCTTCTGTGGACACATTAGCAACCGATGCTTTTAGATCCTAGTCTCCCGCCTTTGCCAAGGCGGCTTAGAGGTCATCTGGAGAGTCTGCCTCGAATCGCCCCCATTCAGAAGGCCAACTCATTCCTTCTGCGGTGCTTTGGGACTCCGCGCCCTCCTCTGGTCCTGGTCCAGGAAGCGCTAGGGGAGGACGCAGGTGACCAGGAGAAGGAGGCGTGCGGGGAGGAGAAGGTGCCCCAGTGATTAACTACTCAGAGATCGAACCTGCAGACCAAGCGCAAAGTAGAAACTGAAAGTACACTGTCGGCTGATCCTACGGAAGTTATGGGAAAGGCGAAGCGCAGAGCCGGGCGGTGGTGTGTGCCGCCCCCCTTGGGATGGATGAAACAGCAGGCGCGGCGTGGGTAGGAGGAACCAGCTGCAGAGACGGCCCTAGCCGGCACGGACTCCCGGCAACTCCGCGGAAGACCAGGGTCCTGGGAGTGACTATGGGCGGTGAGAGCTTGCTCCTGCTGCAGTTGCGGTCATCATGACCACGCCCGCCTCCCGCAGACCATGTTCCATGGTAAGCGCTCCTCTCCCGGGCGCATAAATTCGCGCGCCCGGCACGCCAGGGGACTCTGGGACATGCTGCGGGGCCCCGCGCCCAGGCGCGTCCGGGAACAGCCCGGCCTTGCACTTTGGACCTGCGGAGAGCCTTGGCTCTGCCCCTGGGCAGCCGGCAGCCTCACCCGAGTACTCTGGCCCATCGCCACTTGCACCTGGGGCTGCTGAGCCTGGCGGGCTGCGTGGGAGAAGCAGTCCCCGACGCCTGCTTTCTGTCCCGAGACCGGGCGCTGCAGCCTCCGAGCCGCTCAGCGGTGGCAGCCCGCGCCCAGGTCCCAATGCTCTCCGTCAGTCTCCCCTGGCCAGCGCTGCCCGCTGTCAACCCGGCGCCCAGCCCACCCTCCCCGGGCTCCTGGTCGCGCCACGGTACTCACAGGCGCCCCGGGATCGGCGAGGATCTGGGCTCTTGCAGCTCCAACTCCTTAGAGAAGCGAAAGCGAAGCTCCCACGGGACACGCTTTTAAACCTCAAGGGGACAGGTCTCTGGAAAACCCCGTTTTCCCTCATTGAGGCTGGGAGTTTCCAACTGGGGCTGTACCTTGTGTCTTTTGCTGGGAACCCAAGTGCTCGGGCTGGCACTGAGAAAGGCCAGTTTCGGGTTTTGGTTTCTTTCCTATATGGGTACTCCTGGACGGAAGCAGGATTAACAGGCATAATTCTAAATTCTAGACCCTTGCCGAGATTTAATCTATTTTATTTGTGCGAAATACGGACTTAAAATGGACAAGGGCAGAGTTGAGGCGAGCTGGATTCCCGTTGGCAGCCATATGGCCAAGGTAAAGGGTCCAGAAGTTGACTGGAAGAAAGAAGGGGGAAAGAGATGTGAGTGGAGAGGATCTGAGGAGGGAAATTCTACTGTTTTATAGTAAATACTTCCTTAAGCAAAAGGAGACGGGTGGGGGAGGGTGCCAGAATAGGCAGCAGATTGTTCTTGTGTTTGATGCCTGGTCTGTGCCCTTTCCTGGCGGCACCGTTAGATCAAAAGAGCCCTATCCCCACTCACAGGTATTAAAGCATCAAAAATTGACATAGTCAAGAAGTACCTGATCAGTAGCAAAGTAAAGGGGGGTGGGGAGCGGGTAGAAGATTTGTAATGGGCGTCCTCCAGAAGTTTAATATAGAATTAGAAATTAGGTATATCCCTGTTTTCCTTACAATGCCCATGGATCTCCTGCAATTGCTTTTTCCTGGGCCACTCCCAGTTCTAATCTTTCCATCACCTCTGATCTAGAGTGGAGAGGTAAAACAAGAAATGGAAGCTAAGGTGCCCATTATGAACAAGGAACCTCTATTTCCTGAAGTATATCTATACTAATCATGCGTCATAAGTTATCAGCAACCAAAATATTAGAATTCTAAACTCCTAATAATAATAATTATTAGTGATTTTGATAATTTTTTTTTCCAGTAGATTTCACTGGAAGCTTAAGGATAGGGTTACTTTTTGTCCTTTTACTTTGCCACTTCTTTTGGGAGTTGAAGTAGTTGAGGACCTACTATGTGGTCCTCAACTGTGCTATCTAGTTTCGATAATTTAATATTTGAGGACCCAAAAATGGAATAGTAATAAAAACAGAGAACTGAGAAAGATTAAAAAGCCTGAACAAGTATAAAGGAGGGTTACACAGGGTACCACATTAGTGTTGCAACAGCTTAAGCAAAAATGGAAAATGTTATTTTGTAGGACCAACTTACATGTTGATGTCACACAAGTGATGTGAGATTGCTTTTCTGGCCTCATCTCTGACACATAACCTAATGCAATAAAGCAAATAATCCGTGTCTTTTTTCCTGAAATAGGAGTACGTGATGCCGTGTTTCAGGAACTGGCCAAGGAAGCGCTGTAGTGAGGTTCATCTGGAGGAAGATGGACTTTTGTACATTTCCCTTGACTACACACATGCAGTTATTTTTATAGGAAGCAGTGCAGCTCAGTGGCTAAAAGCTTACTTTCTAGACTCTTGGATTTGAATCATGCCTCTTACAAGACATATTTTACATGGGGAAAAATGTTTGGGCCCCGATTCTCCACCTGCAAAAATGTTAGTGATTGGTAGTACTTATCTCAAGAAATGGTTATGGTATTAAATGAAATATTGTACATAGTATTATAGGATGGCTTCAGAAATGTCTTTAACTGTTGTTTATCATGGGACTTGTGGACAGAATTTATAATCCAATCTTAATACGTTTGTGGAATGTATTAGAATTCTTTATGCGAGCATAATCACATTCAATTTTGTAACCTTAAAAAGCTGATTTTCATATAACATATGGTTATTGCCTACTGTTTATTAACTTTTTTTTACTCACTTACTTGTGCCAATTGTTCATATTAAAGCCAAGTCTTATATATTCAGATAATGTCTTTCATTCCATCCTGAATGTCTTTTGACCATTTCTTTAAAATCCCAGTGAAAATAGGTCTATGTAATGTCTATAATAGACAATCAGTAAACACTGATTGGTCTTAAACACTATTGAAAGATTGGATTTGAAGGACTGTTGAAACTAATTTGTTCATGTTCACTTTGACCCCATAACTTAAGCATCTGAGGATTAAATGTATTATTTGGCTTAATTTAAAAACCAACAAGAATTTTTTTTAGACAGCCATCATTCTGGTTTAACCAAATTCCCTACTGAAAACAAATTCTCCAGTTTCAATCCCTTCCGGAAATCTGAAGAAAATTCCGCAAGCCCGAGCTTGCCTTGCATTATTCTTTATGGTTTGTCTTTTTTGTAACCTAAGGGAAAGCTCAAGGTGGGGGGAAGGAATGGGTATCTATGTATAATCTAAAACAAAACAAAAATAAAAGCAGAGTCTTTTTCTATTGTGACAACAATGTCAAAAGCAGGCTCAAACTAGGCAATACTAATATGTTACTGTCTATGTGGTGTGGAGAAAAGACTTCAATTGCAGACCAAACTGTAAGTCATTAATGAGAAAGCTGGGAACCTCTGAGATGTGGGTTTGAAGCCCTGCGTGTGTCTGCAACATTGTTGGTCAGGCGATTTCAAATCTAAAGAGTTATTGTATTTGGATGGCTAGGTAGATTCTTAGAATTAAGGTGCTTGAGAGTTGAAAGCGACATTAAGAGATCATTTAGTCTAAAGTGAAGCTTTTAAGAGGCTCTGTCCTTCAGTCAGTCACACAACTCATTGGCATACCAACAAAAAACCCCACGTCTTCCTCTGTACTTTGCATTGCCCTAGTCTATCTGGGGCTAGCCTATTTAACAACAAAGATGGCAACCAAAGACATGCCTTACAGATAAGGCAAATATTGTTTTAGAATTGAGAAACTAGTTACTCAAAAAAGACTGAATTTTCCACTAAGCCATCATTTGAAAGCATTGACAAAATGCCATCAAATGAATAAATGGGTGGATGTGAATTTTGGGAGCACTAATTACTAAAATTTGGAGTGAAGAGGGCAAAACAACTAGTGCTCATAGAAAATAAAACCACCTCCTTTATTAAAACATAAAATGTGGACCTTTGAAATGACGTTTATGTATAATAGTAAAAATGTCTCTTTTTCATTCTAATATTTAATTACTTTGTTATATTTCTTTTAAAGCTCATTTCAAGTTATATGCTGTATAAATTTTCCTCACCATCTACTCCTCGCAAAGTATCCCTGCTGGACATCTGTAAGGTGACAGAGAAAGTAAAACGTTTGGCTCTATGCAATCTATACAATCTATACAAAGCTAGGACTCAGTAAATAATTAGCAATTGACCATTGTTTGAGAATCTTCAGGATGAAGGGACTGTGGTAGAAGAAAGAGAGGTAGGGCTGTATAATAGTACATGGAAGTGGTTTTCATTCAGAAGACCAAAGTGATGACATGTTATCAGAAGATAATGGGCATTTCTGATCAAATCCTGGTGAAGCAACCAGCTCAGGTTAGGATCCAGACCTGGCACCTTACTATTTATGTTTTATAAAAAGATTAACTAGCAGGTAGGACCCTTTTGATCCTTAGATAGTAAGTATAAGGCACTGAACAGTGCTTGGTACATGACAGGTACTCAATTAAAGGTAACTAGCATCACCATCATTATTAATCTCCAAAGTGAATTCTTGCTCATCATGCATATAGAAATTTAGTGGCAGAGCTATGAATAGACTCCACATCTCATTTTGTTTCTCTTACCTTGTTAAGTGTCAGTGACATATGAAGATTAGATGTAGGATTCCTGTTTGTTCCCCTATCTGCTGCCCAGCCTACATTCTCTATTGTAAAAATATAGGTCACTAATGGCACATAATTTACTGGGGAGAGCTACTAATTTTTATATGACAGATAATGATGGAATAGATGAGAATGTTATGGGAAATTTATGATATATTTGACAGTTTTTAGGTTGTTGTCACAATATTAGTTCCTTGGGTTCCAAGGAGTATTGTTTGTAATCTTAATCAGGAGAAGGCATACATGCGAAATATCTTGCACTCAACAAGAACAGTTAATGTTCACTGGGGAAAATCACAGGAAATATATTGTCAACAATATTCGAGGGTTTACAGAAACATGCAAACAAGACACTCCAGCAGGCTTATGAAGAAATAAAGTCAGTCCCTATAAAACCAGATTTTAATGCCTCAGGGAATCACTGGCTTTCTATCAGTGTATTACTACTGCCCACAATGATACCATTTATAATTTCATTCCTTTTGATTAACAGTTGCCCCTAAATGAGAAGACTTATTTAAAAACAGATATAAATCATTAGTTAACAGGGTATGAATTTATTTATTGGGTTTTCCTAACATGTCAAGAAGCTAAACAGGGCTGTGTTTGAAGAGAATGTGGGTCTCTGGACATTTAGAAAAAGAAGATACTGAAAAGATAAGGAGTCTCATAATATAAATATCAACTTTGTCACAGCTCTGAGGAGGGTAAGCCTTCTAGGATCCATCATTAAAAAGAAAGAATATAATCACAGTGCCGTACCATGCAGATAAACTTCCTGCAATGTTGTTTCCAGGAAGCAGCTGGACACTTGAACAACCATCAAGTTTTACATAAATATACAATCACGTGCCATAGATCATAAAATTTCAAAAATGTATAATTGTTAACCTGTAGTTTACCTGTTTTTCTGTTGATGAAGCAAAGAGATTTTGCTGTCATCACACTTGTTCTGCACATTCCCAAAGACTTATATCTGAATAAAAAGTGAAAGAAACCTAGACTCTAAAATATTGTCTTTCTTTGGTAGTTATATAATATTGAACTTTAGAGTTCTTCCTACACTATGTAAAACCAAGATACATTTTAAAAATTATTAGAAATAAGTGGTCAGGCCTATTGAAATACCACCATCAAATGATATAATATGACTTATGGCATTTAGCTTATTCTTACTTACTGTTGAATTTAGTTTCTTTTAGGTATATCTTTGGAATTCCTCCCCTGATCCTTGTTCTGTTGCCAGTAGCATCATTTGATTGTGATATTGAAGGTAAAGACGGCGGAGCCTATCAGAATGTTCTAATGGTCAACATCAATGATTTGGTATGTGTTTGTTTTCCTCACGTTTTAACTCATTGGGAAAATTTGAAATATACTGTTGCTATGCAGCTTTTTATTATTTATTTATCTTCCTTGAAATAGGCTGCTAACAATATTTCTTTTTAAGTTGGCATTATTATATCCTGTAATAAGAATTCTTTCCTAGACATCAGACTGCCACAGCTGTCCTCCTCAATCCTAGTTCCCTTCACTACCAAAATTTTTCTGAACATAATTTAGCATAATTATCTGCATTTCCTCACCTCCCATTGATGGTCCCTGTAAAAACATATTAGGAGAAGGAAATAACAGAATATAATGTTTAAAAATTATCATGAAAAAGTTGTATAGTTATTTTATTTTATCTGAAAGTGTGTACATGCATATCCTTAGGTATTTTTATACGTATGTGTATATATATAAAATTTGCTGTTTTTTTTTTTTACTTACTATGGACTTTTTAAATAATAGCTATTATTCTTTAGAGTAGTTTTAGGTTTACAGAAAAGTTGAGGAAAAAGTAGAGAATTCCCATATACCCACTTTCCTTCTACACAATTTCCCCTAGTGTTAACATCTGGTATTTGTGAGCTACATTAGTTACAATTGATGAACCAATATTGATACATTGTTATTAACTAAATTCCGTAGTTGACATTAGGGTTTACTTTTTGTGCAGCACAGTTCTATGGGTTTTGACAAACGCATAAGGTTGTGGATCCACCATTATAGTATAATACAGAATAGTTTCACTGCCCTTAAAAATTGCCTGTGTTCCACTGATTCATCCCTCCCTCCCTGCCTCTGAACCCATGGCAACCACTGATCTGTTATGGTCTCTGTGGTTAGCCTTTCTAGAATGTCATATAGTTGGAGTCATGCAGTATGTAGCTTTTTTAGACTGGATTCTTTCACTTAGCAACGTGTATTTAAGGTTCTTCCATGACTTTTTGTGGCTCGATGGCTCATTTCTTTTTATTTTTAAATAAAATTCCATTGAATGGATGTACTACAGTTTGTTTATCCATTCACTGATTAAAGGATATGTCTTGGTTGCTTCTAATTTTTGGCAGTCATGAATAAAGCTTCTGTAAACATTCATGTGCAGGGTTTTGTGTGGACATACGTTTTCAACTCATTTGGATAAATTCCTAGGAGAATGATTGCTGGATCATATGGTAAGACTATGTTTAGCTTTGTATTAAACTGCCATACTGTCTTCCAAAGTGTACCATTTTGCATTCTCACCAGCAATGAATGAGAACTCCTGACATTTGGTGTTGTCAGTGTTTTAAGTTCTAGCCATTCTAATAGGTGTGTCTTGGTACCTCATTGTAGTCTTAATTAGCAATTCCCTAATGTCATATGATGTTGAACATCTTTTCATATACTATTGCCATCTATATATCTTCTTTGGTGGGTCTGAACTCACATCTTACCTATCTTAACAATATTGAATCTTACTATCCATGATCATGGAATATCTTTCTATTTATTTAATTTTTTTAATTTCTTTCATCAGAATTTTGTACTTTTCCTTGTGTTGATCTTGTTAGTATTTTGTTAGAGTTATATCTAAGTATTTTGTACTTTTGGTACTTTTGTAAACGGTGTTGTGTTTTGAATTTCAAATTCCAATTATTTATTGCAGGTATATAGGAGAGCAATTGACTTTTGTATATTAACCTTGTATCCTGAAACTTTTCTATAATTGCTTTTTAGTTCCAGGAGGTGGTATTGTTGTTGTTGTTGGTTCTTTGGGATTTTCAACATAGACAAATAAGTCATCTACCAAAATTAATTTTTTTACAGTTTAAGAGCTGTATTAAAATAATGGGATGTGTTGTTTTAACAGTGACCAGTACTTGAAACCCCAAATGACAAAGGAAAACCCTCTCAAATGTTCATAAGATGGGAGGAAATTGTCTAACCTTTCCCCTCCTTCCACTCTACTGTCTTCTCCTCATACTCATAGAGAAGCGGCATGACACCTTGGGAAATTCAATGTTATACCTCTTGGAGGGATATGGGAAACTCAAGATGATATGTATTGAACACTGTATCACAAAGAACTGCTGATTTTGTCCACTGACAAAAAAAAAAAAAAGTGCTCACTACATGGTGATTGCCCCCATTTTATATTTCATTAATTGGGGCATTTTTTTGCATTAAATTATGCTACTAAATTAATCATTTTGAGTTAAGATAATGTTTTTTACTTGTTACTTACTCTTATTACCTTCATTTCACAGAGGAAAAATCTGAGACCCAGGGCCACCCAGTTAAGTGACAGAGCCAAGATCTGAGCCTCTGCTGTTAACCAGCACACTCTCCTGCCTTCCAGTAGCAATCTCTCTGCCAGTTTATTCATTCAGCAAACACTTATGTGGAGCCTTTTACGTGCCAGTTATTATGGAAAACTCTTTTTTGTGCTGGGGTGGTGGAGGTGTGGCAGTAGACACAAAGATGGACCAGATACAGACCCTTCTTTTAAGAAGCTTACATTTGGTGATGGTTAAGTCTTGGTGTGAAGAATGCAAGTTGTAGCTTGAAAAGGAGTGGCTGCCATACTCTCATTTCAGACAGACTGGTTGTGAGTCAGATTTGGAAACAAAGAGATATAAACTGTGTTCTAGGAGGAGTTGAATAGATCAGCTTGACGCTAGGAGATAAACCATATTGTGGGATAGTGTGCTGATCTCCAGACTTTTTTAGACAGTACACCCTTTAGTAAAACTATCTTGAGCCTGAACTTCCAATACACATTAGCATTTATTTGTATGTCATAGCATTTTCATAGTAATTTTGCACACATTAGTAATGATAAATACCAAATAATGAAAATTTACAGAAGATGAGGAAAAAATGTAGATAGAGTTCCTAAAAATTTTCCTCCCATACTTGCAGTGGATTGTCCATTGTGGACTCCACTTTGAAAAGACTGCTGACATAGTGGAAGACACAAGTGGATATATGTTATAACAAGATTGTCATGGTATGTGATGTGATGGTATTTAGACAACCAAAAGTCAATAGTGATTTGATCATAAAAGTAACATTGAATTACAATGCAAATTTTGAGCATTTACTATGTGCAATGTGAGCCATTAAAAAATAAGATAGCCCTTGTTCTTCTATAATTTATGAGGATAAGGTATACACATGTCACTATAATACGAAATGATAATAGCAGTGCATTAGAAAACAGCTTCATACACATTATTTTATTTGAGCTTCATAATATCTCTGTGAGGTGATAATAATAATAACAACTAACACAGATTCAGGGTTTACTATGTGCCAGAACTGCTCTGACTACTTTCCATGTAATAATTATATAATTCTTATGATAATTCTATGTAATGAGGAAACTGAGACCTGGACCACATAGCTGGCAAGTGGCAAGGCTGGAATTCAAACCCAAGCAATCTGGTTCCAGAAAAAGCCCTCATTATTATGAGGCAAAGCAGATAATAGCCCTGGTTTTTTGTTTGTTTGTTTTTTTGTTTTTTGAGGGAAAACACAAGATAGTTATGATGATAACATAATGAAAGAAGAGTATCAGGGACACTAGATGGTGACTGAACTGGTTGAATTGTAGGGAAGGTGATGGAGAGCTGCACAGATGTTCTGAATACTGTTAAAATCATCCAGAGCAGGTCAATAAGGTAGAATTGAGTTGTAGAAGTAAGAACATAGAAATGATGGGAACTATTACATAGAGTCCAAATAGGGCCCAGGGTAAGGGTGAGACTCATTTTTCTACCTAGCTCAGAGGGAATGGGAGGGTCATAATAAATAACAAAGGTCCTTTTTCTATATGGTCTACTAAATAAGGAATTCAGATTCCTAGAACTGGGATGACTAGGTTGAATAGAATCAGCACTTTAAGCTTCTTAATACATATTACCAAATTATTTTCCAGAAAGGACCCATCAGTTTACAGTTCTTACAACAATATATGAGACCATCATTTTTGTCAGCAGTGAGTATTTTTATTTTTGATAATATCTGCCAGGGTAATGTAAAAATAACCTTTTGTTTTGATTTACATTTCTTTGACTGCTAGTGACATTGACTGGGTTTTTTTCAACATGTATTCATCGTTTATGTTTTCTGTGTTTATTTTGCATTGAGCTAAAATTCAATGTACTCTCTAAAGTGTACAATTTAGTGGCTTTTAGTATATTCACAAGCTGTGCAATCATCACCATTATCTACTTCCAGAACATTTTCATCACCTCAAAGAGTGATAAAACCATTTGCTATAGCTTTCCATTCCTCATCACCAGACCCTGGTAGCTACTAATCTACTTTCTGTTTCTATGGATCTGCCTTTTCTAGGTGATTCATACAAATGGAATCATACCATATAGAGCCTTTTGTACTGGACTTCTTTCACTGAGCGTAATGTTTTCAAGATTCACCCATATTATAGCATGAATCAGTACCTCATTTCTTCTTATAGATCGATAATCTGTTGAATGGATATACCATATTTCTGTTTATCCATTCATCAATTGAATGGATAAGTTGTTTCCACTCTTTAGTTATTACAAGTAATGCTTCTTCAAATGTTAGTTGTACAAGTTTTTGTGGAATACTCTTTGATATACACCTACAAGTGGAATTGCTGGGTCACATGGTAACTCTATTTTTAACTTTTGAGGAAATGCCAAACTATTTCCAAAGTGACTGCACCATTTTACACTCACACCATCAGTGTATGAGGGTTCCAATTCCCCCGTATCCTCACTGAAACTTGTTGTCTGACTTTTTTACTCTAGTCATCCTAGTGGGTGTGAAGTGGTATCTCACTTTTCCTTTGATTTACATTTCCCTGATGACTGATGATGTCAAGCATCTTTTCAATATTGACCATTCTTCCTGGCCATTTGTGTATCTTCTTTGAAGAAATTTTTTTTTTCAAATACATTGCTCACTTTTAAATTGGGTCATCTTTTTATTGTTTGGTTGTGAGAGTTTTTCATATATTCTGGATACCAGACCTTTATCAGATGTACAATTTGCAAATATTTTTTCCCATTCTCTGTGTTTCTTTTCACTTTCGTTATGGTGTCCTTTAAAGCACAAAAGTTGATTTTGATGAAGTCCAATTTATTTATTTTTTCTTTTTTTGTTAATGCTTTTGGTGTCATATTTAAGAAACTATTGCCTATTCCAAGGTCACAAAGATTTACACTTACATTTTTTCTAAGAGTTTTATAGCTTTAGTTCATATTTAGGTCTTTGATCTATTTTTAGTTAATCTTTGTACGTGATATGAGATAGGGGTCCAAGTTCATTTTTTTCCAGTTGTTCCTGCACCTTTTGTTGAAAAGACTATTTCCCCCCTTTGAATTGTCTTGGCACCTTTATTGAAAATCAATTGTACCAAAATGTATGTGTATATTTTTAGATTTCCAATTCCATTCCATTGTCTATATGCCCATCCTTTTGTCAGTACGACACAGTCTTGATCACTGTAGCTCAGTAGTTAGTTTTAAAATTGGAAGTGTGATTCTTCCAACTATGTTCTTTTTTAAGATTGTTTTGGCTCTTATGGTTCTTCATCACTTATATTAAATCAATTGTTGATATTTATTCTATTTAGGGATTCTGTTGTTAAACAGCTTTAGAATTTAAATGCAGTGCAAAACTCTGGTGATGCCATTCCTCTGTGCAATAATTATACCACATAACTCCACACACCTGTAATCATGGCCGAGTCAGTGGCATGGACAGAGGCAATGACAGTGGACAAGGTGGAGACCAGCTTAAGGATATCTTCTCCCTTATAGCCCTCAAGATCCTTTGCCATTCTCTTATTGGCTTTTATTGATATTCCCATCATTTGGTTGGAGCTTATTATATACTAAGTATGATACGACTGTCATATTTGATGAAAACATTTTCCAGTTTATCATTTACTTTTTATCTTGTTTTTTTGATATACAGATTTTATTTTATGTAGCCACATCTATAAAATAGAATTACATATAAAATAGGGCACAATGTAGGCATCAAAATGGGAGCTGCCATTTCCCTTTTTAGGGAGGAGGTCAGTCAAGACTTCATAGAACACATGAATATTTTTTGTCTTGACTTTTTTTTCAAAGACAACTTTTTAGAGCAGTTTTAGGTTTACAACAAAATTGAGAGAAAGGTACATATTTCTTATGTACCCATGCTCCCATGCATGCATAGCCACCCCTATTATCAACATCACTCACTTTTTTATGAAGTACATATTTTATGAAGGATGCACCTACATTGACTTATCATAATCACCCAAAGTCCACAGTTTTCCCTTAGGGTTCACTCTTGTACATTCTATGGATTTGGAGAAAGTATAATGTCATATATTCATCATTGTATTGTAATATCATACAGAGTATTTTCACTTCTCTAAAAGTCCTTTTATGCTCTGCGTATTTATCTTTCCATTCCCCCCAACCTCTGGCAACCACTGACCTTTATATTGTCTCATTGTTTTGCCTTTTCCAGCTTTATGCCTCCTTTTCCAATCTGTATACCTTTTATTTCCTTGCCTTATTGCATTAACAAGGACTTATTGCATTAGCAAGTACTTCCAGTACAGTTTTGAAAAGGAGTGGTGTGAGGGGATATCCTTGTTTTCTACCTGATCTTAGTGGGAAAACTTCGGGTTCCTCACCATTAAGTAAGATGTTAGCTGTAGTTTTTTTGCATAGTCTTTATCAAGGTGAGGAAGTTCCCTCTTTTCCTAGTTTGTTGAGAGTTTTTTTTCATGAATGGGTGTTAGATTTTGTCAAATGCTTTTTCTGCATCAAATGATAAGATCATGTGATTTATTTTTTTAAAACTATGTTGATGTGGTGGATTAAATTAATTGATTTTCCAATGTTGAATCAGCCTTGCATGCTGCGAATAAATCCCCTTTGGTTTTGGTGTATAATTCTTTTTGTATTTTACTGGATTGGATATGCTAATATTTTATTGAGGATTTTTACATCTATGTTGATGAGAGATATTGGCCTGTAGTTTTCTTTTCTTGTCATGTCTTAATCTGATTTTGCTATTAAAGTAATGGTAGCCTCATAGAGTGAGTTAGAAAATGTTCCCTCTACTTCTATCCTCTGAAAGAGATTGTAGAAATTTGGTCTAATTTCTTTCTTAAATGTTTGTTAGAATTCACCAGTGAACCCATCTGGACCTGGTGCTTTCTGTTTTGGAAGGTTATTAATTACTGATTCAATTTCTTCAATAGCTATAGGCCTATTCAGATCATCTATTTCTTCTTGTGAATTTTGGTCACAAATAATTCTTGAATCGTAAAATGCATGTAGGTTTTGCCAAATGGAGCAGAACAGTGTTGGGGGGCTCCCCCAGGAAGGGGATAGATCACCTTGCAAATGAATGTAAATAAGAAAGCAACTGCATGGTGTGGTTGGGTTATAGGATACAAGAAGAGAACCAAATCCTCAGAGGAAGCCTGGACCACTGAGTGCTGGGCCTATTATACAAAGGAGTTTGGATATTTTATCTAAGCACTAGGAAGTCACTGAGGAATTTGGAAGGGAATAAAAGGCACTGAATATAACCAACACAAGAATAGAAATCTTTGTTCTTTGTGTTCACTGCTGTACCCTGAAGTGTTAGAAGTCTCAAAAAATATTTGATGAATGAATGAAGAATGAAATAACATCATCAGATTTTTATCTTATAACTGTTTTCTGGCAACCACGTAGATAATTTGTGGGTTAGGATGGAAAGCAAGGAGAGAGTGGGAAACAACTTCAGTGATTTAGGTGTAAGTCATTGATGGTTGTAGACTAAGGCAGTGATTCATAACTTAGGGTCTTTCAGATGAACCGAAAGCCTTGTTAAAACACAAATTTCTGGGCCCTACTCCCAGAGACTCCTATTTTTGAGGAATTTTGGCGATCTGGGAATTCCACTGGATAACTTCACGTATGTCCTTGATGCATATGGAAAGAATTCATAAACTTAAAGGAAAAATTAGAATAGTACGCTGATTTTAATCTGATACCTAAATTCTATTGCATCAAATCTGCAAAGTCATATATTACGCTCTGGGGGTATCAGCTGCTATGAGGTTTCTTTGTTTTTTTCAGTATTTAGCTCAACCACAGTAAGAAAAGCTACACAATAAATTCAATTAGCCATTATTTTAAAGTTATCCATTTTATTTTAGAATCCATGATTAAACATCTATTTTAAGGATAAATAAAGCAATCTTTTGCAGCATGGAAAAATATATTTTCATTGATAGCCTTGATTAGATTTCTTTTCAGTGAAATAGCATTGCAGTGCAGTGTAAAGGACACTGAGTGAAGGATCAGAAGACCTAATTTGTTACTAGCTTTGTTATTAGCAAGCACTGTGATCTTGGATAGCTCATTTAACCTCTTTGGTACTTTTCAATCCCCTATAAAATGTGAAAATTGAATTATCTCTGGGGTCCATCGTAGTGCTGAAATTTTTTGAGACAGGGAAAAAAAATCATGTTTTATTTTCTTCTTCCTCTTCCTCCCTTCCTTCATTACTGGCCTTAAATTGATTATTTTCCTCCTTTTATAAATATTTATCAATCTTCCACTACGTGGAATGCTCTGTGTCAAACATTATGCCGCTAAGTTAATAATAATAATAATAATAAAAATTAATAATAAGCTATCTGTTGCCAATATATATATAATCAAGGACTGGAGTGAAATTTATTCAAAAATAATTATCTTATAAAGCAACAAATAAACCATATTTGTAGAAGAAAAGACTATTCTTTCCCCCATTGATTAGTCCTAGCACCTTGTCAAAAATCAATCAGTTAAATGTAGATGTATGGGTTTATTTCTAGACTCTTCAATTCTATTCCATTCATATACATATTTATCCTGTACCAGTACCAGAGTTTTATTATCATTGCTTTGGATTAAATTTTGAAAGCAGAAAGTGTGAATCCTTCTGGTTTGTTCTTTTTCAAGATTGTTTTGGCTGTTTCAGTCTCTTGCAATTCCATAAGACTTTTAGAATCATCTCTTTAATTTCTCAGAAGTAGTCAGCTGGGATTCTGCTAAGGATTTTGTTGCCCCTATAGATCAATTTGATGGGTATTGTCTTTTTAACAATGCATAACAATGCTTCTTATCCATGAATATAGGATATTTTCCCATTTATTTAGATCTTCTTTAATTTCTTTCAACAATGTTTTGTAGTTTCCAGACTGTAAGCTTTGAACTTATTTTGTTAAATTTATTCCTAAATATTTTATGTGGCTCTGATGCTATTGCAAATAAGATTGTTCTCTTAATTTCTTTTTAAAATTGTCTGTGATTCTTAACTCTGTACTCCTTGTATACTTACCTAAGTCTGTGTCTTAGTTCCCCATACAAGTCTCTAAGTATCTTAAGGACAGTTTACATCTGATTCATCTTTGTATCCCACAGAATGCTCAGCACAATACAATGCACGTTGTAGTTTTTCATGTAAATAATAATATGAATTGTGATAATGTATAATAAATAACTTATGAATTGTAAATTGACACCATAAGTTGATGGAAACCCAGAACTTGTTTCAAATAGGCTAAGAAGTCTTTTTTTGTTGAACATCTGTTTGTTTAGAAATTTGTTATGAATCAAATGTCAGGTACTTTTCTGATATCCAATATGAGCTAGTTTTAGATGTTATACAACATTATTTTATCCATAAAAAATCGTTTTGCCTAAATATGACTCATATGATTGAATGATGTAACTCTTAGTCACCAGAACAGAGTCTGGTAAAAATAATGAAGGCTGCTAAAGATGGCCAAATACTTTCTAGGAATGATACAGCCTAATTGCAGGCATATAAAGGGCTGTCCTTTAAGTTATTAAATTATAAAATCTAATGACTAATAGGTTATAATTGGCTTTTATCATTTCTAATATCTTTAATTCTATCTCTATCTCTATTCCAGGGGCCCTCACAGATTTAAATTCCATACATAGCTCTCAAATACCCTCAAGTCTATACCTCTTTTGTGAACTTTAAAACCATTCAAGTCAAATACCAATTAGAAATCTCTACCCAGATGTATGTGGCACAATGGAAGACTGATTATCATCACTTTTAGCCTGTCCCTCCTTCTACATTCTCTGTCTTAGGGAACAACATTTGCCCAATCATTTAGTCATCAAAGCCTGGACTCACTCTTTTTTTTTTTTTTTTAATAATAATGCTTTTTGCATTGTTTTAACTTTGGGTTTATTTATTTATTTATTTATGGCTGTGTTGGGTCTTCGTTTCTGTGCGAGGGCTTTCTTTAGTTGTGGCAAGCGGGGGCCACTCTTCATCGCGGTGCGCGGGCCTCTCACTATCGTGGCCTCTCTTGTTGCAGAGCACAGGCTCCAGACGCACAGGCTCAGTAATTGTGGCTCACGGGCCTAGATGCTCCGCGGCATGTGGGATCTTCCCAGACCAGGGCTCGAACCCGTGTTCCCTGCATTGGCAGGCAGATTCTCAACCACTGCGCCACCAGGGAAGACCTGCACTCACTCTTAATACCTTTGCTCCTTCATCTCATCCATCACCAAATCCTACAGAGTAGTATATCTCCTTAACACCTGTATAAGTAATTCACTCTGTTGACTTCCACTAGCTTAGTCTTAGTTCAGGCAATCATCAAATTTCACTGAAACCACTTCTATAGACATCAGTAAGCCCCAGCTGATTTCCCTGTCACCTGAGTGCATCTGTCCTCTTTACTGGCACTTGAGTTATCTTTCCAAAATTAAATCTAATACTCTTTCTCTCTCCTTTTCAAAAACTTTTTAATTCTTTAAAGTCTCTCTCCCCTAATACCTGTTGATCTTGCATTTGATTGGTTTGTTAACAGAGGCAGCTAAGAAAATAAATGATCAAATTCTAGTCGAATATTACTTTAGAAATACGTCTATTATGTTTAAATAGCTGTAATTAACAGAGAAAAGATTTAAATTGACTAAATAAAGACTAAATTAGTTCTCTATTAAACAAGTTATGCTAGAAGATAAACCAAATTTCCTGTGTATATAATTTAGCAGCACGACTGAATCAGTTACAATTTAACAAGAGAAGTAACCTTTTAAGAGGTAAGTCTTTTCGTTCTATTAATGACTTTTTTCTTTTTATGATATTGGAACTTCTTGGAACCATTCTATTTATTTATTTCTTTAACATCTTTATTGGTGTATAATTGCTTTACAATGGTGTGTTAGTTTCTGCTGTATAACAAAGTGAATCAGCTATATGTATACATATATCCCCATATCCCCTCCCTCTTGCATCTCCCTATCACCCTCCCTATCCCACCTTTCTAGGTGGTCACAAAGCACTGAGCTGATGTCCCTGGGCTATGCAGCTGCTTCCCACTAGCTATCTATTTTACATTTGGTAGTGTATATATGTCAGTGCTACTCTCTCACTTTGTCCCAGCTTACCCTTCCCCCTCCCCGTGTCCTCAAGTCCATTCTCTATGTCTGCGGTCTTTATTCCTGTCCTGCCCCTAGGTTCTTCAGAACCTTTTTTATTTTTATTTTTTTAGATTCCATATATATGTGTTAGCACATGGTGTTTGTTTTTCTCTTTCTGACTTACTTCACTCTGTATGATAGACTCTAGGTCCATCCACCTCACTACAAATAACTCAATTTCATTTCTTTTTATGGCTGAGTAATATTCCATTGTATATATGTGCCACATCTTCTTTATCCATTCATCTGTCAGTGAACACTTAGGTTGTTTCCATGTCCTGCCTATTGTAAATAGTGCTGCAATGAACATTGTGGTACATGACTCTTTTTGAATTATGGTTTTCTCAGGGTATATGCCCAGTAGTGGGATTGCTGGGTCATGTGGTAGATCTATCTTTGATAAAGGAAGCAAGAATATACAATGGAGAAAAGACAGCATCTTCAATAAGTGGTACTGGGAAAACTGGGCAGCTACATGTAAAAGAATGAAATTAGAATACTTCCTAACACCATACAAAAAAATAAACTCAAAATGGATTAAAGACCTAAATGTAAGACCAGACACTATAAAACTCTTAGAGGAAAACATAGGAAGAACACTCTATGACATAAATCACAGCAAGATCCTTTTTGATCCACTTCCTAGAGAAATGGAAATAAAAACAAAAATAAACAAATGGGACCTAATGTAACTTAAAAGTTTTTGCACAGCAAAGGAAACCATAAACAAGATGAAAAGACAACCCTCAGAATGGGAGAAAATAATGGCAAATGAAGCAACTGACAAAGGATTAATCTCCAAAATATACAAGTAGCTCATGCAGCTCAATACCAAAAAAACAAACAACCCAATCCAAAAATGGGCAGAAGACCTAAGTAGACATTTCTCCAAAGAAGATATACAGATTGCCAACAAACACATGAAAGGACGCTCAACATCACTAGTCATTAGAGAAATGCAAATCAAAACTACAAGGAGGTATCACCTCACACTGGTCAGAATGGCCATCATCAAAAAATTTACAAACAATGAATGCTGGAGAGGTTGTGGAGAAAAGGGAAACCTCTTGCACTGTTGGTGGGAATGTAAACTGATACAGCCACTATGGAGAACAGTATGGAGGGTCCTTAAAAAACTAAAAATTAATAACCTTTTAAAGTTGCAAAAATGAAATAAAAATACACCAGTTAAAAGACAGAGACTCTCTGAGTGGATTAAAAAAATGAGACCCAATTATATGTTGTCTACAAGAAACCCACTTTAAATATAAAGACACATAAAGATTAAAAGTGAAAAGATGGAGAATGATATGTCATGTTAACCTTAATCAAAAGAAAGCTGAAGTAGCTATATTCATTTCAGACAAAGCTGACTTCAGAGCAAGGAAGACTCTCAGGAATAAACAGGGGAATTACATAATAATAAAGAGGTCAATTCTCTAAGAAAACATAACAATTCTTAATGTGATTGTGCCTAACAACTGCATTGAAATCTTGGGAGCAAAAACTGATAAAATGCAAGAAGAAATAGATAAAACCACTGTTATAATTGGAGATTTCAACACTCCTCTAGCAGTAATTGACAGATTCAGCAGACAGAAAATCAGTAAGGATGTAATTGAACTAAAAAAACACTGTAAATTAACCAGACCTACTTGACATTTGTAAAATAATTAATCCAACAACTACACGATACACACTTTGTGCAAGTTTACGTGGAATTTTCAATAGGGTTGAACACATTCTGAGTCACAAAATATACCTTAACAAGTTTTTAAAAAACAGAAGTCATGCAAACTATGCTCTCAAACCAAAATGTAATTAAACTAGAAATCAACAACAGAAAAATAGATGGAAAATTCCAAAATATTTGGAGATTAAAAAACACACTTTTAGATAACATATGGATCAAAGAAGAAGTCTGAAGAGAAATTTTAAAATATTTTGAACTAAATGAAAATAAAATACATATTAACAAAATGTGTGTAACACAGTAAAAGCAGTGCCTAGAGCATTGAATGCATATATTAGAAAAGAAAAAAGATGTAAGTTAATTCTCTAAGATTCCATATTAGGCAAATAGAAAAAAGAGAACAAATTAAAACTAAATTAATCATGCAGATGACATGATACTATACATAGAGAATCCTAAAGATGCTACCAGAAAACTAGTAGAGCTAATCAATGAATTTGGTAAAGTAGCAGGATACAAAATTAATGCACAGAGATCACATGCTTTCCTATACACAATGATGAAAAATCTGAAAGAGAAATTAAGGAAACACTCCCATTTACCATTGCAACGAAAAGAAAAAAATACCTAGGAATAAACCTACCAAGGGAGACAAAAGACCTGTATGCAGAAAACTATAAGACACTGATGAAAGTAATTAAAGATGATACAAACAGGTGGAGAGATATATCATGTTCTTGGATCGGAAGAATCAATACTGTGAAAATGACTCTACTACCCAAAGCAATCTACAGTTTCAATGCAATCCCTATCAAACTACCAATGGCACTTTTTACAGAACTAGAACAAAAACTTTCACAATTTGTATGGAAACGCAAAAGACCCCGAATAGCTAAAGCAATCTTGAGAAAGAAAAACGGAGCTGGAGAAATCAGGCTCCCTGATTTCAGATGATACTACAAAGCTACAGTAATCAAGACAGTATGGTACTGGCACAAAAACAGAAATATAGATCAATGGAACAGGATAGAAAGCCAAGAGATAAACCCATGCACATATGATCACCTTATTTTTGATAAAGGAGGCAAGAATATACAATGGAGAAAAGACAGCCTCTTCAATAAGTGGTGCTGGGAAAACTGGACAGCTACATGTGTAAGAATGAAATTAGAACACTCCCTAACACCATACACAAAAATGAACTCAAAATGGATTAAAGACTTAAATGTAAGGCCAGACACTATAAAACTCTTAGAGGAAAACATAGGCAGAACACTCTACGACATAAACCACAGCAAGATCCTTTTGACCCACCTCCTAGAGAAATGGAAATAAAAACAAAAATAAACAAATGGGACCTAATGAAACTTAAAAGCTTTTGCACAGCAAAGGAAACCATTAACAAGACGAAAAGACAACCCTCAAAATGGGAGAAAATATTTGCAATTGAAGCAACTGGCAAAGGATTTTTCTTCAAAATTTACAAGCAGCTCATGCAGCTCAATATCAAAAATACAAACAACCCAATCCAAAAATGGGCAGAAGACCTAAATAGCCATTTCTCCAAAGAAGATATACAGATTGCCAACAAACACATGAAAGGATGCTCAACATCACTAATCATTAGAGAAATGCAAATCAAAACTACAATGAGGTATCACCTCACACCAGTCAGAATGGCCATCATCAAAAATCTAGAAACAATAAATGCTGAGAAAACCATAATTCAAAAAGAGTCATGTACCACAATGTTCATTGCAGCTCTATTTACAATAGCCAGGACATGGAAGCGACCTAAGTGTCCATCAACAGATGAATGGATAAAGAAGATGTGGCACATATATACATGGAATATTACTCAGCCATAAAAAGAAACGAAATTGAGTTATTTGTAGTGAGATTGACAGACCTAAAGTCTGTCATACAGAGTTAAGTAAGTCAGAAAGAGAAAAACAAATACCACATGCTAACACATATATATGGAATCTAAAAAAGAAAAAAAAATGGTCATGAAGAACCTAGGGGCAAGATGGGAATAAAGACGCAGACCTACTAGAGAACGGACTTGAGGATACGGGGAGGGGGAAGGGTAAGCTGGGACGAAGTGAGAGAGTGGCGTGGACATATATACACTACCAAATGTAAAATAGGTAGCTAGTGGGAAGCAGCCGCATAGCACAGGGAGATCAGCTCAGTGCTTTGTGACCACCTAGAGGTGTGGGATAGGGAGGGTGGGAGGGAGACACAAGAGGGAGGAGATATGGGAATATATGTATATGTATAGCTGATTCATTTTGTAATAAAGCAGAAACTAACACACCATTGTAAAGCAATTGTACTCCAATAAAGATGTTAAAAAAATAATAATAAAAAAATAAATGTTGGAGAGGGTGTGGAGAAAAGCGAACACTCTTGCACTGTTGGTGGGAATGTAAATTGATACAGCCACTATGGAGAACATTATGGAGGTTCCTTAAAAAACTAAAAATAGAACTACCATACGACCCAGCAATCCCACTACTGGGTATATACCCTGAGAAAACCATAATTCAAAAAGAGTCATGTACCACAATGTTCACTGAAGCTCTATTTACAATAGCCAGAACATGGAAGCAACCTAAGTGTCCACTGACAGATGAATGGATAAAGAAGATGTGGCACATATATACAATGGAATATTACTCAGCCATAAAAAAGAAACGAAATTGAGTTATTTGTAGTGAGATTGACGGACCTAAAGTCTGTCATACAGAGTTAAGTAAGTCAGAAAGAGAAAAACAAATACCACATGCTAACACATATATATGGAATCAAAAAAAAAAAAATGGTTCTGAAGAACCTAGGGACAGGACAGGAATAAAAACACAGACGTAGAGAATGGACTTGAGGACACAGGGAGGGGGAAGGGTAAGCTGGGATGAAGTGAGAGAGTGGCATGAACATATATACACTACCAAATGTGAAATAGATAGCTAGTGGAAAGCAGCTGCATAGCACAGGGACATCAGCTCAGTGCTTTGTGACCACCTAGAGGGGTGGGATAGGGAGGATGGGAGGGAGATGCAAGAGGGAGGAGATATGGGAATATATGTATAAGTATAGCTGATTCACTTTGTTATAAAGCAGAAACTAACACACCATTGTAAAGCAATTATACTCCAATAAAGATTTTTAAAAAAAACCTAAATTAATCAGAAGAAAAGCATTAACAAAATTTAGAGAACAAATTGAAAACAAAAAATTAATAGAGAAACTCATTGAAACTGATATCTGGTTCTTTGAAAGATGAATAAAATTGGTAAACTGCTCTCCAGCCAGGCTCACCAAGAAAATAAGAAAGAAGACAAATTACTAACATTAGAAATAAGATGGGTCATTACTACTAATTCCATAGATATTAAAAGAATAATAAAGGAATATTACTGTGATGGTTAATTTTATGGGTCAACTTGGCTTGGCTATGGTATCAGTTGCTTGGTCAAACACCAGCCCATATGTTGCTGTGAAGGTATATTTTAGATGATATTAACATTTAAATCTATAGACTATGAAGAAAACAGGTTAAGTTACCTTCATGATGTGGATGATCCTCGTTTGTTATGTACTAAATGCCTGTATTATTCTCAAAATTCATATATTGAAGCCCTAAACTCAACTGTGATGGTATTAGGTTGGGACTTCAGGAGGTAATTTTAGATGAGGTCATGAAAGTAGGATACTCATGATGGGATTAGTGCCCTTATAAGAAGTGGAAGAGACACCAGAGCTTCCTCTCTCCATCATGTGAGGACATAGTGAGAAGATGGTCCTCTGCAAGCCAGGAAGATTCTCACCAGGAACCAACTTGACTGGCACCTTGATCTTGGACTCTCCAGCCTCCAGAACTGTGAGAAATAAATATCTATTGTTTAAGCCACCTAGTCTGTGGTATTTTGTTATAGCAACCTGAGCAGACTAAGACATCATTCAGTCTCTTGAAGACTGTACGAGTAAAGACTGTGTTCTCCCAAGGAAGAAGGAATTCTGCCTCCAGATTGCCTTCAGATACAAGATTCCAACATCAACTTCCCTGGACCGCCAGCCTACTGACCTATCCTGCGAATTTTGAACTTCCCAGTCCCCCAGATCACATGACCTAATTACTTAATATATATATATATATATATATATATATATATATATATATATATATATATATATGTATGTATATACACCCTATTGGTTCTGTTTTTCTAGAGAACCTTGCCTAATGAATTATGAACAATTCTATGTCCACAAATTTGATAATTTCAATGAATGAACCAATTCCTTAAAAGACACAGTGACCAAAACTCACACATGAAGAAACAGATGATCTGGATAGGTCTATTTTCTTTATTAGAGAAATTGAATCAACAATTAATAATTTTCCAAAACACAAAATTCCAGGTTCAGATGGTCTCACTGGTGAATTCTACCAAACATTTAGGGAAGAAAGTATACCAACTCTCTACAAACTCTTGTAGAAGTAAAAACAGAGAGAATATTTACTAACTCATTCTATGAGGCCAGCATCACCCTAATACCAAAACCTGATGATGACATTACATGGTAGGAAATCTCCAGATGAATATTTCCATGAACATAGGTGGGAAAAAAACTAAACAAAATATTAGCAAATTAATTCCAACAGTGTATTAATTATGCATCATGACTAACTGGAATTTATTCCAGGTATGCAAGGTTGGTTCCATAACTGAAAATCAGTTAATTTAATCAATTAATCAATAACATCAACAGGCTAAAAAGAAAAATCATGTAAATAAATGCAGAAAAAGGATTTTACAGAATCCAACAGGGATTCATTATAAACACTTGCAGCAAACTAGGAATAGAGAGTAATTTATGCAACCTGGTAAAATTTATTTACAAAACACCTACAGCCAACACCATACTTAATTGTAAGAAACTAGATGCTTTCCTTTAAGACTAAGAACAAGTTAATGATGTAACCCTCTCACCACTCGTATCAACATTATTTGAGAAATATAGCTAATCTAATTAAATGAGAAAAAGAAGTAAAATACATACAGAAGAAATAAAAAAGTTTTCTGTTTCTAGATGACATGATTGTCTTGATAAAAAAAAAAACCCAAAAGAATCAACAAAAGAACTCCTGGAACTAATAAGCAATTATAGAAAGGTACAGTTACAAGATACAAGGTTAATTACAAAAGACTATTGCTTTCTATATACCAGTAATGAACAATTGTCATTTGAAATTAAAAACACAACACCATTTACATTAGCATGAAAATGAAGTAATCAGGTAAAAATAAGTACAATAACAAAATAAGTACTATATATATATGAGTAAAACAATAAAACTCTGATGAAAGAAATAAAAAAGAACTAAGTAAATAGATATTCCATATTTATCAATAGTAAGACTCACTATTGTTAAGATGTCAATTCTTCCCAACTGTCATGCTAATGTTCATAGAGGTTTTATTTATTTATAATTGCCAAAAATGGAAACAACCAAGATGCCCTTCAACAGGTAAATGGATAAACAAATGTGGTATATCCATTCAGTGGAATATAATCAGTGATAAAAAGAAATGAACTATCAAGCCACAGAAGGACATGGTGGTATCTCAAATGCATATTGTGCAAAAGAATCCAGTGTTAAAGGGGTACCTGCTGTGTGATTCCAACTATATGACATTCTAGAAATGACAAAACTATGGAGAGAGTAAAAAGATTAACGGTTCCAGGGATTGAGAAGGGAGGGAGGAAGGAAAGAATAGGTGCTGCACAGGAGAATTTTAGAGCAGTGAAACTGTTCAATATGACACTTTCATGGTGAACATATGGCATACATTTGTCAACACCCATAGAACTTTACAGCGCAAAGAGTGAACCCAAATGTAAACAATGAACTTAAGTTAATAATAATGTAACAATATTGATTCATGAATTGTAACAAAGCCGCCAATAATGCAAGACATGAATAATAGAGGAAACTGTGGATGGAGGGGAGGGGATATATGTGAACTTTGTCCTTTTTTAGGTAAACAAGGTCCTCTGCATAGCACAGGGAACTATATTCAATATCCTGTAATAAACCATAATGGAAAAGAGTATGAAAAGGTATAAGGTATATATATGAATCACTTTGCTGTACACCAGAAACTAACACAGCATTGTAAATCAACTATACTTCAATTTAAAAAGAAAGTACAGTTTATTTCTTTTACCAAAAGATGCAAAATACAATAATTAATTAAAAATAAAAGAAGACTAGTAATACTTATTTTATGGTGATGTAAATTCTACAAGTCCAATATGCTTTTTTATGCACAACTGGTTGCTAAGGAGGAAATAATTACATTTCCATAGATAGCTTCCTGGGCAGAATGAGACTAAGAACCCAACCTCTTATTTTTTGAGGTCCCATGATAGTCTTTATGAAAGAGTGAATTGCTCCTGACTGATATTCACTGACAGGGTGAATTCATCATGAGAGAAAGGAAGGAATACTGACTGGTCACCTGGACTCAACGCCAAGTTCAAGTTATCTGTTGGGAAAAGTTTACTCTGGAAAAGAGTGTAAAGATTGGCATCACTTTCAGATTCAAGAACCCTGACATTGCAGATCTCTTTGGAGACAATGCTGGGCATATAAGTATGAATTAGATAATTATAAATTTGGGACCCAGACCTGTGCACCGTTGGAGCTTGTACAGGTATCTGGACCAGCAAGAACATCAAACTATGTTACACTGGTTTTCTGTGTTGATACCTTTTAGCTGCAACAAAAATTTGAAAAAAAAAAAAAAGCAAAAACAGGAAAAGCATAAACCAAAAGCTGTGAATGGATCAGATAATCTTGTTTTCTCTAGATGGCATTTGGCAAGAAACTTAGTTTGTTCTAACTGAACAAACTCTGTATTCTTGGACAATTCAGGAGACCAAAAAGAGATTTCTACAAATTTAGCAAGTGGAGATAGAACTAGTTTAATTGGAAAAATTGAAAAGATATGACATCATGAGTACTCTCAATCTGCTGAAGTATGTCATACCTATTTTGATGGCATATCATGCTCTTTTTAAAACTACTCATTACAGCAAAGAAATGATATAACATAGATTCTGACCTTCATAATGGACTTTAACATACTATTCTAATGATTACACAATAGAGTCTAAAGGTATATGCATCCCTGTCATTCATAAAGTAAAATATACTGGTAGGGTAAGATGACAGATGGAAGCACATTAAAATGAGCTAAAATTGGGTACCTAAAACCTTACAAAAGTATAAAGTAGAGAATCAAACTAAGTAAAAGACACTTTATGCAAAAAAGTCATTGAAAGCTGGCAGCCTGAGAGTGAGAAAAATCTTTCAAGAACCCACATGACTAACAGCATCTCCTAAAATGACACCCCTCCAAAAATAATAATATAGGTAGTGTAGTGAATTGAGTGGTGGCACCCCAAATGATATGTGCACCTAGATCCTGTGAATGTGACCTGATGTGGAAAAAGGGTCTGTTCAGATATAATTAATTTAAGAATCTCCAGATGAGATAGTCCTGGATTAGGTGGGTCCTAAATCCAATGACAAGCGTCCTTGGAAATGAAGAACAGGGGAAAAGAGTCAAAGAGGAAAAGGCCATGTGAAGACAGAGGCAGAAATTGGAGTTAGGCAGTTACAAGCTAAGGAACCCCAGCAGCCTCCTAAAGCTAGGAGAGAGGCATGGAATTCTGTCAACACTTTGATTTCAAACTTTGGCTTCCAGAACTGTGAGAGAATAAATTTCTATTGTTTTAAGCCACCCAGTTTGTGGACATTTGTTATGGCAGTCATAGAAAACTTATATAGATGGTAACAAAAGTGGGTAAAATTCTGAAAAAGATCTCAGTAGCACTCCACCTTGGAGACAGGCAGTGGACATGTCTGCTGGAGAGAGGCAAGTGAAGTGGGCAGATGACCCCTGAATATCATAGTCTCTGTCAAAAGCAAAACACTTCACTCTTAATTGGAAGGAAATCTTGAAGACCAAGTGACCACTCTCTCACCAAGAAAGGCAGCTCAACAAACCCCACAATGAACTTAAAAAAATAAATTATTAAAAAAGGGGCACAGTCCTTGTTCACCAATACAACTGACCATAACTTTGCCTTCTTGCATCCCCCTGCTTTACTACCACCCTCACCCCTATCCATCCACCCTGTGTTCCCAGGCTTCATAAAAGCAGATAGAAGAGGCAATACCATGTTCTCATTTAGAAGTGCTGAGAAAAGACAATGTTGTCTGGTAGGTGAGAAGAGCTTCATGAGATAAGGAGTAGAGAATAAATATTAGCACAGAGTTGGCCACTGTAAATTTCAGATGAAAACAACAGGGCAACTGTATAGAAATACCAGGGACAGTAATAAGGCAATTTATAGATAAATGTTCCTACAAAAGATAACCCTCAAATGGAAAAGTAAAATAATCTGTGACAGGGGAAAATTTTCCTCCAAATGACTGAAACAATGGAATTAACAAAGGGGAATATCATATACTATTTAAAAATTAATATAAAATGCTTGCCAGTACATTATATCATGGTAGCATGACTGAACTTCAAGATGAAAGAATAATTCAAGCGTTCAGGTAGAAATGTCATGTCATCCTGGGGCGGGAGGGGGCGGTGATCAGAGTGGCTTCAGATTTTCCACACCTAAATACAAAAGATAATGGAATAATGGCCACAAAATTCTGAGGGAAATACAATGTGACTTGAAGAATTTTATACCTAGCCAAGTTATTGCTTAAGTATAAAGTGCATGGGTAGAAAATTATGCAGCCATGTCAGAATGTAGGGGACAGAGCACTCATGAGCCTTTTCTTAAAGAAAAAGAAAAAAACTACTACAGTAGCCACAAAATCCAACCAACTAAAAGAAAAATGCAGACTCTGCGGTGAAAGGTGAATTGATGAGCATAAAATTCACTTCCTTCTAGAAATGAGAGTGGCCTCTCCTCTCCCTGCAATGTCTTATATTCTTTCATTTTCCTCATGCCTCTTGCTACTATCTGAAATTTTCTTATTTGTGAGGGCAGAGACTCTCTTGTTAATCACTATCCCCCAGCATCTAGAATATTACCTAGCACAGAGTAGACCCCTCAAAAACAGTTATTGACTGAATGAATGAATGCACATACTTTACTATATTTCTATAAAAAACTTGAAATGTCATTTTTAAATTATAGTGTAAAGATGTTAATGTACATGAGTGACATTGTAAAATTTATTACATGACTTATAGTTTTTACCATATTGGCTATACTCATGACTTCTTACCACTCTTGGTTTATGTGCTACCAATACACGCACATGTAACTTACCTAATGTCTTGCTTATTGTTGCTGGACCAGGCATTGTTTACAGTTTTGCTTTCAGAATAAAGCACTCCCTTGTGACTCCGCACGATAGTTTGGTTTACCATGCTTGGTTATATTGCTTTGCTTGACATTTTTCTTCAGTAAATCTCTATCTTTGTTCTACCCGTGGTCACCAGAATCTTTCAGCTCACCAGAATCTTTAAATAGATTCAGTCTAGTACTTGGCCACTCATTTTCTCTCATTCATAAAATCCTTTGAGTCCTATAGTTGGACCGTGATATATAAAGTTCAGGCAAGTAGTAAGGCAGTTAGAGAATAGAGTATACAAGCACTGGTGATTAGAATTTTATATTTGGCACATTTGTTAATTGCTGATTGCCGTGCTTATGACATAATATGTAACCATTACTGCATATTAACCTTAAGACTGATGAGTGATTAAAATCTCCTAAAATTATCATTGTGCATACGTTGACAGATCTGCAATGAGTTTTTCTAGATCTCTGTAAAATCTTAACTTCTGTTCCTTAATAGTTCAGTTAAGCATTTATTAAGCATCTGCCAAGTATAATCTGCCAATTCAAAGATGTATGATATGGATTCTCTCTAAGAACTCTAGTGACTGGAGAATTACAATTTTAATAGGACTTTGAAAAATGGGTATGTCTTAAGGAAGTAAGATTGGAGTCCAGGTTTTAATGCAATTTTTTATGTATCTACAAAATGTCTTCTAGTCATTACATGCAAGTTGTTAATTTTTTTCAGTTATACATATATAGATAGAGATATAGATATATATCTCTCTATACATTCCTTTTCAGATTCTTTTCCATTATAGGTTATTACAAGATATTGAGTATAGTTCCCGGTGCTATACAGTAGGTCCCTGTTGGTTATCTATTTTATATATAGTAGTGTGTATATGTTAATCCCAAACTCCTAATTTATCTCTCCTCCCCTTCCCCCATCCCCTTTGGTAACCATAAGTTTGTTTTCTATGTCTGTGAGTATATTTCTGTTTTGTAAATAAGTTCATTTGTATCATTTTTAAAGATTCCACGTATAAGTGATATCATGTGATATTTGTCTTGTCTGACTTCACTTAATATGATAATCTCTAGGTCCATCCCTGTTGCTGCAGATGGAATTATTTCATTCTTTTTTATGGCTGAATGATATTCCATTCTATATATATACTACATCTTCTTTATCCATTCATCTGTTGATGGACATTTAGGTTGTTTCCATGCCTTGGCTATTGTAAATAGTGCTACTATGAACACGGGGGTGCATGTATCTTTTTGAATTAAGAGTTTTCTCTGGATACATGCCCAGGAGTGGCTGGATCATATGGTAGTTCTATTTTTAGTTTTTTCAGAAGCCTCCATACTGTTCTCCTCAGTGGCTACACCAATTTACATTCCCACCAACAGTATAGGAGGGTTCCCTTTTCTCCACACTCTCTTCAGCATTTATTATTTGTGGACTTTTTAATGGTGGCCATTCTGACTGGTGTGAGGTGATACCTCATTGTGGTTTCGATTTGCATTTCTCTAATAATTAGTGAAATTGATCATCTTTTCATGTGCCTGTTGGCCACCTGTATGTCTTCTTTCGAGAAATGTCTTTTTAGATCTTCTGCCCATTTTTTGATTGGGTTGTTTGTTTTTTGATATTAAGCTATATGAGCTGTTTGTATATTTTGGAAATTAATCCCTTGCTGGTAAGCTGTTAGATATTGAACATGAGTATAAAAAAGACCAGTCTATGAGACAAAGTCCCAGTCCTGTAAGATCACAGTTTTGAAGGAAAGACAAACTTTTAAATAAAGAATTACAACACAATGGGATAATGCTGATATTAAAGATAAAAATATTTAGAGACAGAAACTTATTAAGTATGGGAGCTGGGGAGTTGTCTTTAACGGTCAATGGCCTATGTGGCTTGAGCTTTGGTTGAGATGTGAGTGTATAAAGTTTGAAAGTTAGGCTGTGATCAGATCTTGGAAGGCCTTGTGTGGCAACCTGAGGAATGTGAACTTGATTTTCTAGGACTAGGTAATAGGGAGCCATTGATGGCTTTTTAAACTTCATAATGGTAGAATTAGATCTGGGATTTAGAAAGATAATTCATATGGCTCATATAAAATAAATTAGAGATGAGAAACATTCAGAAAGATGGTTATTTCAGTATTCAGAGTTTACATATGACAGTGGATGTCCTCTGAAAGTTTGGGAATGTGTGACTATTGATACTGTCAATCAAGCAGTGACTTTTTGATTTTATGAAGATACAGTGGAAAACTTAAAGACTGATAAAATGTAGTTCTTGCACCAGAAACAAGTAAATAAAAAGTAGTAAATACTAAGTGAGTGGATGGAGTTCTTAGAGCAAAGTTCCCAAAAGGAGTAGTGGGACTGAAATAGCCCCCAGCAGCTGGAGAGAAAAAGAGGAGACTATAAATTGCTTGATTTATCAGGGTGAAATTCTACTGAACTTCAAACTTATGCATGATGATTTTGCATCTATAGAATTTAGAAGTAAATCATTAATAACTGTGATTTCAAATTTTTATTTATCCATGAATTTTTTTTTTCAAATGACCCCTACATAGAACTCCAATGAGGCCCTGAACCTTGACTATTATAAGGGCCCCCCAAGTCATCCTGTGGAACCCCAGGATTACCTGGGGTAATCCTGTGTGAAAACTACTGCTCAAGTTCAATGAACTCAGTTTTACAGATGAGGAAATTCAAGGAGAGGCTACCATATGTCAGCATGGTGTTATAGGTCTACTGGTCCGGAATGAAAATGTTTGGGCCAGAGTCCCAGCTTTGCCACTTAGGCTTTGAGACTTTGGACAAGTCAGTTAACTGCTGTTGTGCCTGACTTTTCTAATTCATAAGATTAGAAATTTGGCTTGCATAATCTCTGAAGTCCATTACTGCTGAAAAATTATTTAATATAAATAGTGGAAATGTTAAGATGTAGTTATCCACACCTCAGTTTCAGTGTTCTTCCCATTGCACTGATGTAGGACTACAGTCTATTTAGAAGAAACAGAGAATGGATGCCCTGTATGAAACTTTTATATATGTCTCATAATAACATTCCTACACATCCAGAGTAGATATGCACAACTTCTTGATCTGTGGCACTACACCAGCTATAGGTGAATATGCTGCCAGGTTTCAGTAATTATTCAGTGTTTCTATTTGACATGAACATTGATATCTAGGGAAATCTGCCAACTGCTGAATAATACCAGTCCTGGAACACTGTTTCTTATCCCCAAGCTTACCTAGCCACACCTTGATTAACACAAATGAATAAAATATCAAGTTATATATCTAAGGTGTGTTGGTAACACTGGAAAGGCATCCCATACATATAGCAAATATATTCACTTCCAGAAAAGACATGCAAGGCATATACAATTTTACACAAGATAAAGAATGGGTTTAAAACTAAGATTTATTCATTAAATCTTAGTTTTCGTGGTATCCCCCTTTGTTTCGTATTCATAACACTATAAGGGCTTCTAATGAATTTTGCTGGCTGATTGGCTTTTAATTTTTTTTATTGAAGTACAGTTGATTTACAGTGTTGTGTTAGTTTCTGGTGTACAGCAAAGCGATTCCATTATACATATATATTTTTTTCTCATATTCTTTTTCACTACAGGTTATTGTGAGATATTGAATATATTCTCTATGCTATATAGTAGGATCTTGTTGTTTATCTATGTTATATATAGTATTTTGTATGATTGACTTTTTTATAATTGTGCCTTATCAAAGAAATTCTATAGAGGTATTTTCACAAGTTGAAATTCACATTAACAAATTTTCTTTTCTAACTTTTCTGCATAAAAAGCATATTGAGGGTACTTTTATTATATTATTTTGACACACTATATTTGATAATATAGTCATTTTCAATGTTATTTTTGGACTGGTGTTTTTTGCTTTTATTCCTGGCCTGTTCTCTACAGAATGACCATCAATATTAATTGTTAAAGCACTTAACTTTCTATTTCTGCTATTGTTTATGTACCATGGAGACACGCAATATAAAACATACTATTTTATGAATGTAAATTAAATGAGAAGCAAAATGACAATAAATTTCATTAGAATTGCTTTACTTTGGTTACTCTTGGTCATAGGAAGGACTGGAAATAACATAATCACACTTTGGTAGCCTCAGAGCTTTGATTAATTAACTTATAGTTGTTAATTAATAGTACTGTATATTCACCTTAGAATTTTAGCATAAAATTTAGTAGGAAACATTTTAGCTATTAAATTACTGTATTAAATATCTCCCCCATTTCTTGAATATCAGAGCATAGTTAGTCATAAAAAAGAATAAATGCTAAAGCCAACAATATACCAAAATTAAAAAACAAATGAAAAGGAGCATAAAGAAATAGTAAAGAATATCTGATAATAAATATGAATTATTTTAATCTCTGAACTTAAAACCAATTGTATAAAAAATATGCATTATGTAAGAAATACACCTGAAATGAAACATAGGATGTTTTCAAAAATTCCTTATATAAAATGTAGAAACTGATCAGTAAAAGACAGACAACCTAAGAAAATTGTTAAGAACAGGCTATTCATAGAAAAGGAAATGCAAACTGTCAATTAACATGAAATGATGCTCATTCTCTAGTAGTCATGGAAATGCAAATTTAAGCTATAATGAGGCACAAATTTTCACATATCAGGATTGGTAAAATTGTGAAAGGCTTATGACATCTGGTGCTGACAAAGATGTGACAAAATGGGTTCCCTTATTTGCTGGTGGAAGCATGAATCATTTTTACTGAACGTAATAATTTTTAAATGAATATACCATTTCCTTCAGCAAGTCTCAATTATGGGAACCAATTCTACAAAAATGCAAACATTAATATAAAAGGAGATAATATACACATACAAATATATACACACACATACACATACAAAGATGTCTATTGTAGCATTGTTTGTTGGAGCAAATATTGACTTTTTTCATCAATAAGAGAAGTGTTGAATAAACCTTGGAATACACTTAGTGTAGAATATTATGTAGTTATTTTTAAAAGCTGTTCTAGATATGTTTGACGTAGAATGATGATCATAATATAAAGTGAAAATAATACATAACAAGTTGAAGAGTAATGAATATATTATGATCCTATATTTTTAAATGGTAAAGGAAAGTGCCTTCATAATCCCTATATATGCATGTATATATGTGAATTTTGTATGCATGTATGTACATTACACATATGCATAGGTTTTTTGAGCAAGAAGGGTATTCTTATCAAACTGCTAATATGAATCACCTCAGGTAGGTGATTCTAGTGGGGGCAGTGGAGAAAAATTTTAAGGTTTTCATTATATATCTCAGTATTGTTTGAATAGTGATAAGCAAGCAATATATATGACATTAAAATATTTTTATGTTCAAAATAATTTAAAAAGTTAAAAGATAGGAAAACCATATCATGCAAACCAAAATCAAAACACCATAGTACAAATAGGGTGAGAAAATACATTATTGCCCAAACTGAAACACTTTTAAGAGTGCAAGGGGAGCTACAAACAGGTTGTAATTCTGGTATAATCCAGAATGATCCCAGAAAACTGGGAATTATGTCTTGGGGATGTAATGTACAGCACAGTGACTACAGTTAATAATACTGTATTGTATATTTTGAAAATAGCTAATAGAGTAAACCTCAAAAGTTCTCATCACAAGATAAAAATTGTAACTATGTGTAGTGATGGATGTTAACTAAACTTATCGAACTAGACTGATTGTGGTGATCATTTTGCAATGTATAAAAATATCAAATTATTGTTGAACACCTGAAACAAATGTTATATGTCAATTATGTCTCAATTTTTAAAATGTCTGGGGTTTGATATAGCTAAGGCAGGAATCTATGGTTTCAATGTATGCTGGGCCACTTTATGGGACCCTAGGTGGCAAGAGAATGTTACACTCCTATCTCATTATTCACCTTGTCTAGGTAAAATCACCTCTGGCTGGAAGGCTGATATTAAATTATATTTAAAAACATTTAAGTTCTTAAGAAATCAGTCACTGTGGATGTAAGGCCAATCACAAATGCAGTCATTAAATGATAGAATGTTAATCTTCTGTTGACTCCCCACCTGTCTGTATGAACAACCTTAGTAAACAAGTCCTCTCCTTGCCTCTCCATATAAGTTTTAGAATCAGGTTGTTGATATCACAAAATAACTTGCTGAGATTTTTGAGATTATGATAAATCTGTAGGTCAAGTTGGGATAACATCTTGACAACGTTGAGTCTTCCAATCCATGAACAAGGACTATCTTTCCATTTATTTAGGTCTCCTTTGATCTTTCACTAGAGTTGTGTAGTTTTCCTCATAAAGATCGTGTACATATTTTGTTACATTTATACCTAAGTACTCTAAACAGTGTTGTGTTTTTAATTTCAAATTCCATTTGTTCATTGCTGGTATAGAAGAAAACTATTAACTTTTGTCTAATTTTGTATACTGCAACCTTGCATAATCATTTATTAGTTCCAGGAGGTTTTTTGTTTTGTTTTGTTTTGTTTTTCTGTTGATTCTTTAGGATTGTCTGCATAAATTACAATGTCATCTACTAAAAAAGACAGTTATATTTCATCCTTCCTAATTTGTATATCTTTTTTTTTTTCCTTTTCTTGTCATATTGAATCACCTAGGTTCTTTCATACAATGTTGATAAGCAATGGTGGGAGGGACATCTTTGCCTTGTTCTGATCATAGGAAAGTTCTGAGGTTCTCACCATTAAGTATGCTATTAGCTATAGGATTTTGTAGATGCTCTTTATCAAACTGGGGAAGTTCCCCTCTAGCCCTTGTTTACAGAGAGGATTTTTTTCGGGGTTTTTTTTTTTTTTTTGTAATGAATGCATGTTGGATTTTGTCAACTGGTTTTTCTGCATCTATTAATTTGATCATGTGATTTTTCTTCTCTATCCTCTTAAAGTGATAGATTACATTCTTTGATTTTTTTGAATGTTGAACCAGTCTTACATATACGGGTAAATATCACTTGGTTATGGTGTATAATTATTTTATACATTGTTGGATTCAATTTCTTATATTTTGTTGAGGATTTTTGCATCTATTTTCACAAGATATATTGATCAGTGGTTTTCTTTTCTTGTACTGTCTTCATTTGGTTTTGGTATTAGGGTAAGCCTGGTCTCATAGAACAAGATAGGAAGTATTCCCTCTGCTTCTCTCTTCTGGAAGAGATTATAGAGAATAGCTATGATTTCTTCCTTAAGAGTTTGATAGAAATAATCAGTGAACCCATCTGGGCCTGGTGCTTCTGTTTTGTAAGCTTATTGACAATTGATTGAATTGTTTTAATAGATATAGGCCTATTCAGATTGCCTATTTCTTGGTAAATTTTGGCAGATTGTGTCTTTTAAGGAATTGGTCAATTTCATCTAGATTATCAATTATCATCTAGAGTATCTATTATCCTTGTTAATGTTCATGGGATCTGTAATGATGTCCCCTCTTTCATTTTTGATATTAGGAAATTTGTGTCTTTTTATTTTTTTCTTAGTTAATCTGGCTAAGGCTTATCAATTTTATTTATATTTCCAAAGGAAAAGTTTTTTGTTTTGTTGAGTTTATTGATATCCTGTTTTCAATTTAATTGATCTCTGCTTTAACTTTTATTATTACTTTTTTTTTTTAATCTTTTGTTTACTTTGGATTTAATTTTCTCTTCTTTTGTAGTTTCCTAAGGTGGAAGCTTAGATTATTGATTTTAGATACTTTCCTTATTTAACACATGCAGTCAATACTATACATTTCCCTCTAAGCACTGCTTTCACTGAATCCCACAGATTTCAATGTTATATTTTTATTTATTTCAAATATTTTAAAATTTCTCTTGAAATTTCTTCTTCAATCCACATATAACTTCAAAGTGTATTGTTTAATCTCCAAATACTTTGGGATGTCCCAGCTGTCTTTCTGTTACTGATTTCTAATTTGATTCTATTGTGATCTAATAGACATTATATGATTTCTATTCTTTTAAACTTGTTAAGATTCAATTTATGGCCCATAATTTGCTCTCTTTTGGAGGATATTCCATGTGTTCTTGAGAAAACTATGTAATCTGCTGTTGGTGGATGAAATATGAAGTTGTCTATGCATGCCAACTATATAGAGTTAACTGATTGTGCTGTCAAGTTCAACTATGTCCTTACTGATTTTCTTCCTGCTGGATCTGTCCATTTATGATAGAAAGATATTAAAGTTTTCAACTATAATAGTGGATTCATCTGTTTCTCTTAGTATTCTATCAGTTTTCCCTCATGTATTTAGACTCTTTGTTGTTAGCTGCGTACACATTAAGAATTGTCATATCTTCTTGGACAGTTGTCTCCATTATCATTATGTATTGTCCATTTCATTCTGATAACTTTCCTTGCTCTGAAGTTGGCTCTGTTTAAAATTCATATAGCTACCCTGCTTTCATTTCATTAATGTTAGCATCATATATATTTCTTCATTTTACTTTGAATCTATACGTGTCTTTATATTAAAAGTAGGTTTTTTATAGACAATATATAATTAGGTTGTGTTTTTTGACCCACTCTGACAATCTCTGTCTTTTAACTGGTGTATTTAGACTGTTGACATTTTAAAGTGATTATTGATATAGTTGGACCAATATCTACCGTATGTTTTTTACTGTTTTCTATTTGTTGCTCTTATTCTTTGTTCCTATTTTTGTCTTCACACTTTATTTGTCTTTTATGGTTGTGACATTTTATATGATTCCATTTCTGTCCTTTCTTAGCATAACAATTATACTTCTTTTTAAACTTTTATTAGTGGTTGCCCTAGAGTTTGGTATGTATATTTGCAATTAATCCAAGTCCACTTTGAAATAACTCTGTGCCACTTCACAAGTAGTACAAGTACCTTAAAATAACAAAATATTCCTAGTTCCTCTTTTCTTTCCTCCTGTCCCTCATATCACTGCTTCATTGATTTCACTTATATATAAGCATGCATTTTATATATATGTGTGTATATATGTATATATATAATCAAATTAGATATAGTCAAATGCATTGTTGCCATTATTATTTTAATCAAAGTGTTAGACCAATTCAGAATAAGAAAATAAAAGTTTTTATTTTTTTCTTCATTTATTCATATTCTGATGCTCCTCCTTTTTCTACGTAGCTCTGAGTTTCTGATCTGTATCATTTTTCTTCTCTCTAAAGAACTTTTTTTTAACATTCCTTTCATGGCAGTTCTACTGGCAACAAATTACCTCAATTTTTGTTTGAGAAAGTCTTTATTTCTTTTTCCCCTTTGAAGGCTAATTTCTCAGGGTACAGAACTCTAGGTTGGTGGGTTTTTTCTCTCAACATTTTAAATATTTCACTTCACTTTTTTCTTGTTTGAATGATTTCAGAAGAGAAATTGGATGCAATTTTTATCTTTGCTTTTTTGTAAGTAAGTTTCCCCCCCTGACCCCTGTGGCTTATTTCAAAATGTTTTCTTTATCTTTGATTTTCTAAAGTTTGAATATGATATGCCTAAGTACATGATTTGGGGCATTTATCCTGCTTGGTGTTCTGTGAGCTTTCTGGATGTGTGGTTTGATGTCTGGCATTGATTTGGGAAAAATTCTCAGCCATTATTGCTTCAAATATTGCTTCTGTTCCTTTCTCTCTTTCTTCTGATATTCTTGCTATGCATATGTTACACATTTTGTAGTTGTCCACAGTCTTAGATATTCTGTTCGATTTTTTCCCCTGGTATTTTTTCTTTTTTCTTTTCAGTTTTGGAAGTTCTATTGTCATATGCTCAAGCTCAGAGATTCTTTCCTCAGCCATGTCTAATTTAATAAAGAGCCCATAATTCTATTACAGTGCTTTTTATCTCTAGCATTTCTTTTTGATTCTTTCTTAGAATTTCCATCTCTCTGTCTACATTATCCATTTTTTCCTGCATATTTTCCCACTAAAGGCCATAGCATAATAATAATATTTTTTAAAATTCCCAGTCAGATAATTTCAACATCACTGCTGTATCTATCTCTGGTTCTGATGCTTGCTCTGTCTCTTCAAATTGTGTTTTGTGCCTTTTAGTATTCTTCGTAATTTTTTTGTTGGAAGGAGGACATGATGTTCTGCATAAATAAACCTGTGGTAAATGGGCTTTTAGTAATATAGTGATAAGGTGTGGGGAGATGGGAAGCTTTTTATAGCCCTTTGATTAGGTCTCAGTCTTTTGATGAGTCTGTGCCCCGGGACTGTAAACTTTACCAGTGCTTCTCAATACCTCCCCACTTAGGTGAGAAAGGATGTCTAGCAAGGACTGGAGTTTGGTATTTCCCTTACCCCAGATAGGTTAGGCTCTGATAAAATTCCAGCAGGTTAGGTTCTCCTAAGGGGAGGCCTTGTTAAGAATAACATAACACTCTGGCATATTTCAAAATCAATGCTTTTTCCCTCTCTCTGCAAGAAGCACATGGGGATTTTTCTCATATTCACTGTGAGGACCTCATAGAACTCCTGTAAGTAAAGCTCAGAAAAAGTGTGAGCAAAGGGGGACCTCCAGTGATAGGTCCCCTTGGAATTTTAACTCTAAGACTTGTCCATTCTGAGCTTCCAGTAATTCATCAATTACAGTTCAGGTTTTTCTATCCCAGCACTGGTTCACATGGAGGTTTCTGCTCCTGGGTTTCTGGTTCTGTAAATTGTAATTATTGTATCAGCTGTCTGTTTCTCCAATATTTGGGGAGGCAGTTTATCCTGTGACCTCACTTCTCTGACAGATATAAGAAGAGTTGCTGATTCTTCCATTTGTTCAGCATTTTACTTGTTGTTATGATGGAATGGTGACTTCTAAGCTCCTTACCTCCCAGACTGGAAACTGGAAGTCCTACACACACTGTATTTTCATTCTAATATTCTTTGATTTATATAGTATTTAATTAAGTGATCTAATTAAATAATAAGTATAACTTAGTGTTAAGGAATTGACTTAGTAAATATGCAATTCAAATTGTGAATGCAAAAACACATGAGTATATCAGAAACTGGAGTTGGGAGTCTTTGGTATACTGTGGGCATTAGACAATATGTTTTACAGAAGGAGAAGAATATTGATTATCCCAGCAAGTCAAATGAAGATTAATTAATCAAGTCTTATACATATGTTCATGTTTGTGCATATGCATATACATTTGAATATATGCTTATATATAACACCTTTTTCTTTTGAAAGATTTTTATTATAAGCATGTTTTATTATAAGCATATGCTCTTGCTTATAAATATTATCTCAAAACAAATATCATATCTGCTTAATACTTCATTTTACCATCTATTTTCAGCTGTTTTTCTAATTTAATTTTGCTTTCTTTATGTGAATAGATTTTGTACAAGACAACTTACTTGACCTTTCGGTTGGCATTGTACATTATGGAACACCACCTTCTTAAAACAGTCTATTCCCCAGGTTTTCTAACTTTCTGGCTACTTTATGTATGTTCTTGGATCTCTGAATGTCAACTCAAACTTCATCTGTTTAAAACCAAACATATTTTATTCACACCACCTCTACTACTATTCCCTATCTCAGTGAATGGCAACACAGTATATCCTGCTGCACACACCAGAAACCCAGGAATCATCCCTGGTCTGTCAATCTTCCTTAACTTTAATTCTCAAATAATGTTATATTTGCTTTCTAAATATTTCTCAAGTCTATTCACCTATCTCTACATTCTTTCCCACCAACCAGTCCAATAAACCATTATCTCAAGCACTATGTACTAGCCTCCTAAAGATTCACACACATACTTTCTTGAACCTTTCCAAACCATTTACCATGCTGCTATTAATATGATGTTTGAAAAAGGCATTTAGTCATTAATTATTGATTTTAGGATCAAGACAAAGCTCCTTAACATGTCCTTAAGCCCCAGCAAAATTTAGTTTCCTCCAGATCTCTTTCGTATGAAACCGGTGATTTCTCTTGCTTTCTCAGCTATGTACCGGCTTTCCCTTGCTCTCTTTCATCCAGCAGCCTATCTGCCATTATTCCCTCCCACTTAACTGAAGCCATACATGCTGTTTTCTACATCTTTAATCCTCCTCTATTTTCTTTTTCTCTAGTTTACTCATGCTTCAGATCTCAGTTGAAGTGTTCCTTTCTTAGGGAAGGCTTTACTGAGGTTCCTAAGTAAAATCCTTCTTTATAGGCTTTATGGTAGCATATACTTTTTATTCATGACAATTATTAATTTGAGATTTGATTGTGATTATTGGATTGATGTCTGTCTTTACCAGCAGACAGTAAATTTCTTGAAGGAAGGAACCCTCTGTGATTTTGATCACAGTTCTCTCTCCACTACTATATGGCACATGGTAGATGTTCGACAAGTATTTGATTGAAGAATAAATGAATGACTTTTCATACAGGCTACAGATTTCATTAAAAATAAGTTTCACTTTTCAAAAGGTCCTCCAAATGAGTCTTTATATGCCATAAGACTTTGGGCCGTGAGTGTGCTGTGATAGTGATAATCAGAAATGAAAAATATTTCTGTAGGGACCAAGTTCATTTACAAAGAATAGTAAGACACGAGACTGAATCTTTCTTCTTCATATCAAAACCCCAATCCTCAGGCCCAGACCTACAAAATAGAAGGAGAATAGAAAGGAGACAGCTATCAGTTATGTAGCTGCCAATGAGAATCATTTATGGGCAGTAAATAGACATTAGTTCTCTTAGAGCACATGTGACCATGAGTACCCCACTAGAACAGGCATATGGAAGACATGTTGGAGAAAACCACACAAAATTAAATCTTAAAAAATCAAAGATAAATATATAAAAGAAAAAAGTGAAATAGAAAGTCAACTGTGTATATAATTAGTGTTTCTGGGTAAGGGGCTGCTGTGCATGCATTAGAAAAAAATTCAAAGATAGAAGAAAACTATGCTAAGATGAAAGAAGATGCAATTCTACAAATCGAAAGAACATTAAGTATTTTAGGAACAACTTATATAACATAATGTTTTACACTGGAAAATACTGAGTTCACAGTCAATGTGATCTTGGCTTGTCTCTTGTTTCTTTCATATTCATAATAAGTATGACAAAATATTCAAATATTTCAAGATGCCTGTAAGAAACTATTACTGATAAAGTAATTCTACTATTTGTTAAATCAAAAGATGGATATATAAGGTTCTTTCCAACTCCATGATTCTACATATCTTAGTCTGAGCCATCCTTCTCACAGGGCTTAAATGGAAACAATTTCAGAAAGCAACTGTAGTTGGCACTCATGTATGCTCATGTTAAATCTGTTCATAAAATGCACTAAAGTCAACTAGTCAACGATAATTGTGACTTTTATAGGAGTCAACCTTTTAAGTGAACCTTTTAAGTGAAAATTTTCTCTACTGCTGTACACATTTGGCAAACAAATTACCTGGTATAAAAACATACTTTCTGTATCTGCCAAAAATGAGTTTTGTTAAATACCTGGAGCAATGGCTTAACCAATATGGCTTTTCAAATATTCGTGTGTCACGCAATTTGTTAAAATGCTCCAAGAAATAGGTACTAGTTCATATAATATTTTTGGTAAATTGGAAAACATCATACAGATTAGCTGCACATTTATCTTCTTTTTTTGACAGATGGCATGGCAAAAATGAAAAGCATGTTTTATCAGAGAGAAATGTATACATGATTTATTGTCCTTCTTAGGGTTAAATGCAAGTCAATAGGAAAATGATTTAACAGGCAAACATTAATTTTCCACTATCTTTTCAGGAATATGTATGATGGCAACATGAGGATAGTTATAGAAAAATATATCTATTTGCACTTGAGATATTTGCGGTATGACTGGGATGTTTGGCACTAACAAATCTTCTGTTTACATAAGCATACTTTTACAAATATAAGAAGCGATGTACAAGTGTCCAAGGATGCATCATCTGCCCTTTACATCAAATGGCATAAGAAAATGGGATTGTGTTTTCTTGTCTCTTTTCCCCTATCAAGCTTGGCAGAGGACTTTGCCCATTGGCCTGTAGTAAGTGTTGAATGGTGAAATGAATGATTACGTGTTCAGGCTGTAATTCCTATAGGTAAAACAGATACATTTAAAGTCAGGATAAATCCAAAGACCATTTATGCTTTTCAATGGTGAGAAGAGTAATGCATATTTTTCTGAGAGGCAGATGAAGATTAGAAGCCCATGATTACATCCTGCCATTACTCCACTTTTTATCTGTTCCTTAGTTGACAACACATAGGCTAAGATTGATTGAAGTCCTTCTAGAAACTCTGATAGCATGGAATGGCTAGTTTGCTGGACAGAGCTAGTCCAATCCTGTGCATAAAGAATCTGAATCCTTAGGAAATTCTTCCTAATATGTCAAGTACATTCTTGATTCAGCTAATCCCCACCTTCTAATACGACATTCCTTAGAAAAGGAAAATGAGAATGTGCCAGGCTGCCTTCCCCCCTCTTACATGACAATGACAATGCACATATTCAATCTCACTTTTTTCTCAGCAAAATTCTACCTCAAACACCCCCAACTGGATTATTTAAAATGCTGCAGAATGAATTTCAACTTTACTTACTGTCAAGAGGCTTTCCCTTCATTCTAAAGTAAATTCCCTTTGTCACTGTTTGATAGTGGCAGGAAATTGGACCAAATAACCTCTTAAATGCATCTTAACTTCATGATTTCAAAATTTATAGTACGTTGTCTATGTAGTATAACTTCTAAAATAGGTACTTTTATTTCCTCAAAAAAGCCAGTTTCTCTCAATGATTTCTGAGATTAACCTATGGAGTCTGGGGGAAGCTCTAAATACGTGAGGGTTTGTGTATATACTTGTTTATTCTTCAACTATAGACAACTATTCTTCCTGCCTAGTCAGCTAAGTCAGACTAAAGTTATTTTCCTTAAAACGCACATATAAATACCAAGTATTATAACATTGTTATTTTTATAATTACTACATGCTAGAAAGGTCCCCAGTTTAACCATATTATTTTATATTTATTACAGGACAGCATGATAGACTTTGATAGCAATTGCCTGAATAACGAACCTAACTTTTTTAAAAAACATTCATGTGATGATAATAAGGTAATGATAATTATTTGGAGTTTATGTCATTCAAGCTTGATTTCATAGAAGCTTATATTTTTTGTATCTCTGTTAATTATATTGATTATATTAATAACACAGTCTTTTGGCTTTAACCCGACAATTCCCATTGATATGTTAAGTTATACTATGGTCTTTTATACTTTTATTTTATAAATAGCCCTATGCTTATTTGATAAATATTCCTTTTAATTTTAGCATTTCATTTTCACCTTGAAAATACTAGAAGAACTGCTGAATTCAAAGACACATATCTCTTATTTCTGAAATTTTTATGCAGGAAAATGCTTGTCAGAGTGACTGCTTGCACACACACACACACACAAGTAATGGGAGTAATTTAGTTGTAGGCATTTTGGAATTTTTTCTTTCAATATTTGCTTATCTTCAAACCACTACCATTTCTATTTGGTATAATATTACAATCTACAGAACTTCCAACACAAATTTGTGTCATCTGTTTCTGCAGAAACTAGTGTGCTATTCAATAGACTTTTTTTAAACTCACAATAGCTGAGTTAACCTCATGGCATTTAAGAGTATATCCATAAATTCTTTTTTTTTAAATTTCTTACATTAAATATATGAAAAACTTGTTTTAGGTGAATAGGCCCTTTATTTTCTTATTGCCAGCTATTCGTCCATAGCTCAAAAAGGGCAAAAATAATAACAATAAGAAAAATCGCACATACCTTTCACTATTGTTGCTTCCAGAAGCCCTCTCCTTTAGTTTCCTTGTTTAAAGTTGAATAAACTTGTTATATGTTCACTCATAAGCAATAAGATCACACATAGCAAAGAAAAGAGACTTTTAAAAGTCAGATAATCATTAAACTGGGTTCTAGGCACTTTAGGCTGTCACCTGGGAGCTAAACAGTTTCAGTCTAGTGGCTCTTCAGTCATGCGATTAACTGGAATAGAAGAAAACTGGGGTGGAGGTGGGGTGTTACTTAGCAATACAGTTCTGGCCTTAGCCTCCTTAGGAAAGGCTATCACTTCTTAACATTTTATTTGAAACACAGCCCTTCTGATGTTTTTTCTGTAATAGGAAGCTTCGTTTTTATATCGTGCTGCTCGAAAGTTGAAGCAATTCCTTAAAATGAATATCAGTGATGATTTCAATCTTCACCTATCAACAGTTTCACAGGGCACATTAACACTGTTGAACTGCACCAGCAAGGTAAGCTGAGGACTGTTTGAACAAAAATGTAAACAACTCCAGTGATAAGATACTATCATTCTCTGATGATCAAGTCTGTTAGCATAGAAATCTAAGTGCTTATAAGAAAATTGAAATACATTTACTCAATTCTAGAAGAGGAAAGCCTCAACTTGTAAAGTACCTATTAATCTCTTGGCTAGGGCAAAGAAATCATTTTTAAAAAGGTACTAAAAATAAATGAAAGCAACATTGTAAGTCAACTATACTTCAATTAAAAAAAGAAAATAAATAAATGAAAGAAAATAATAAATTTTATTGCCGTAATAACTTTCAAGGAGGCTAGTGTAATAAGTTGGGTGAGGAATGGTAAATTTTTATTTCTAAAATGTCTTAATAATTTTAATCCATATATGTACACACTTATAAGAACTCATAGCCAATAAAATGGGTAATCAAATGTATTTAACAAATATATTTGTATGTAAAAATTGGGCATATTTATGTCCAACAATTTTCAAGTTTTTTGGCTCAATAATTTTGATAAGTATAGGGCTAAGTTTTTCCTACTTCTCTGCTAGTGGTCATGAAATGTAAACAATAAAACAAAATTTGGAAAACATTATCTTGACACTAGACAACAGTTTCTTCACCTGCAAAGTGGAGAAAAATATAGTACCTACATTATAGGATGTGAAAATGACATAATATAGAGTGCTTAGTACTAAAAAGTTTCAATAAATGTCTTATAATTACTATTATTATTATTTTTACTCCCTCTTCAGGAATTTTACCAGCTGCCACATAAAGCCAAAAATATTTCTTATAATTTTTAAAAGAAAATTTTAACATTTTTATGATAGAAAAAGGATTGTGTGTGTTTTTAATTTTTAATACTAGTAGTTGCCCACAGAAGGGAAAATGGTAAGATTGTCCTTGAGCCCTACTGACAGTGATGAAAATATATGTTGGACCGTATAAGTTGGTTGGACTACTTCATTTATCATTACATTATCTACTTGATGCAAGCCAGTGCCCTCTTGGTGTTGTGGATTTGCCAAGCTTATTTCCAATCTTGTCCCCTTACTAATGTTAGTTCCTTATATGGAATTTCTACTGTTCTCTTTTCTGAAAATCTGATCTCTCTTGTTCTATGCATCCTTCAAGGCCAAGCTTAAGATTCATGAAGACTTTACATTCTAGCCTACCATCTCTTAATCCTTATTTATAGTGATTTAAAGTACAGTCAGCCTTTCATATCCATGGGTTCTGCATCCTCAGATTCAACCAACTGTGGATCAAAAATATTCGAAAAAAAATCTCTAGAAAGTTCCAACAAGCAAAACTCGAATTTGTCAAGCCACATCGACAACTATTGACACAGCATTTATTTTGTGTTTACAACTATTTACATAGCATTTACATTGTATTAGGTATTGTAAGTAATTTAGAGATGATTTAAAGTATACAGGAGCATGTGCCTGGTTATATGCAAATTCAGCGCTATTTTATATAAGGGACTTGAGCATCCATCCTTGGATTTTGGTATCCACCGGGGTCCTGTAACCAATCCCCCACAAATACAGAGGGACTACTGTACTATCTAATGCAGGAATAGCAAGTTCGTTTCATGTTGCTTACACATCCAGTTGCTTAGTAATGGCTTATGTTGAGTATAAGCTTCAAGTCAGGGCTTAACTGAAAAGACTGCAGAGCAAACTAGTGATATCACCTCTTGGCCTAGAAAGGGTTAAAGGTTACAGGTATGCTGTATATTTGCAATTCTTTCTCTCATGTGTTGAGCTTTGCATTGATTACCATATTCCAAAATCAACTAATTGTAGAAAAAGAAAATACACAAATAATTTAAATCTTGAAATTAAATAAAATTATGTTACAAAATTAACCTGCTACAATCCACATTTTTCTTGAAATGAGAAGGCAAGATGTTAAAGATGGTCAGCTATATTGAATTTTCTTCATGAGTTAGGCATGCTACAGGCTTTTTATAGTTATTTCATTTTGCTTCTGTTGGGTAAAGCTGAATAAAATTTATGGTAAGGATTTAACAACTTAATGCTAATGTTATTTTCATGTTGATTAAAATTCTACTTTTGTCTCTGTTAGTATACTCTTCTATATTAGTTTTTCATACCTCACAGCAATTAACACAGTGCTGGGCATATTTGCAAAATTATGAATCCAGGTTATTCAGAAGACTAACCTCTCTTTTTTCTCCCTTTTCTCTGATATTCTATTTCTAAATGAAATTAGTATTCTGCCATACTAACAATAAATAATTTAAAGTAGATATTCAAATAGATTAGATGAGCTGAGAGTAATATGAAAATTAGCAATTACATTAATGGAAGGAGTAATAAAGGATTAATAATCAATATTGTAAATATGACTTGGTTTTTAAGGGTAAAGGAAGAAAACCAACTTCCCTGGGTGAAGCCCAACCCACTAAGAATTTGGTAAGAGTGATTGTATAGTTTTCTTTTCTTATCAGCTTTTTACTCAACTTAATTCCTTAATATTTCTCTTTGAATTGTTTCCTTTTATATGCTCGATTTTGAAAATATTCATTATAATGTTGGTAAAAGGAGAAGGGAGGTACCCCTTAGACATTGGATCCCTTTAAACTGCATTTTTAAAAATCACTATTTTAAAATTAAAGAAGCTAGGGGAAATGTCAGAGCATTGATTTTTTAAAAAGAAACAAAATTAAAACCTCAGTAGGTAACAGCAAAGGAAATGAACAATATAGGAGAAAATAAACTAGACAACAAGATACAAAGAAAAAAAGTTACTATAGTAAAGAAACACATATTAAAAATGAGAACCCATTTTATACCTATTTTATTAGTATAGACTGTACAGTATATACTGTATATGTATAATAGTATTTGAATAGTCTATATTTATATATATTTATACATTCTATTGGATTATTACACAAAATTATATAACAATGTAGAAAATATGAATGAAAAAGTCAGAATATTTAATTAAATCTGATTATACATTACAATGATATAAATATTAACTAGGATGAGACATAGAAAAATGAACACACCTGGTTCATGAGAGTGATAGATTCCTTTTTCACACTTCCGTTATGTTATTTGACCACTATATATATATATATATATATATATATATATATATATATATATATATATATATATATATATGGAAATTCCTTATTCCTCTTAGAGAAGCAGGGTGAGTCTGCATACCCTGGGACTCAGGAAACCCTAGGAATTCCACCTGAAGTGGAATAGTTGAAATGAATAACTGAGCAACATAAATAAATACATTGAGGGCCTCTGGCTAAGGGAATTTAGAAAGAAAGTTTAGAAAAAGGAGATAACATCTGTGTTCCCAGGATTACAGAGGCAAAATCATGGTTCTTTGTTTTTTTGTCTTTTTAATGAATGTTCAGTCTTGATCTTTGAGGAAAAGTCATGAAATATTCACATCTATGTATTTCAAACCTGCTTAGTCACATAAACTTCAATTTGTACTTTTTAAAGATGTCCTGGGACCCTCATTAAAGAGAAGAATATGACAAATTCTCCTTCATATTTATCTTTGAAATCTGTCCTCCAATCTTTTAAATGCATTATTTAAAGGGTATGTGTTACTGTCACTAAATATATAGCTAAAAGAGATCTGAATGTGACTAAACTAAAAATAGGACAAACAAGCTCAAGACCCAATCATTATACTTACTTGATGTGTGACTATGGCAGCTTATTTATCCTCTTTACATCTCAGTTGCCTCAAATGTGAAAGGTGAAATCATCAATTTCATAATTATTAAGTAGATAAAATGAAATACTGTATGTATAGCACTGAGCACAATACCCAACCTAGAAAACACCCAATAATTGGTTGTTATCTAAATGAAGAAATTACTCAACCCTGTACTAATCCACTTCCCAGAGACTCGTGGAAATATAACTGAGTATATGCACAGCTACTCTCTTATATGTCTTTTCCGTGTGAGGTATCTCTTTCTCCACTTTCTGTAGGTTGTACAGGTAGCCCTTTTTAAGATTTTTGTCAGGGACTGAAAACTAGCTTATAAGCCAGGCATCCTCCATACTCTAGGGAAGGCTAGGGAACAAGCTTAACCAGGTATATCCTTATTAATCATCTTTGACAAAATAAACTGAATATTTTCAGTATTAATTATTCCTTCCATAAAAGCATTTTTTCCATTGTAAAAAACTCAATTGAATAATGTACAAATCTTTCTCACAGAAGTTTAAATAGCACTCTTTATGTCCACTGTTGCAGTGGTGAGAATGACATCCACCTAACAGCTCTTTAATTAATCCTAAATCTTAAACCATAACAACCTTGACTTTCCTACACATCAATGATCACAATTATGGTTAGAAACCATAGTTTTAAAAAATATCATTCAAGATTCTTTTTAATTAAACCAAATTTTTAGTATAACCTAGCATAATGGATATTAAAGATTAAATATTTTAAAATGTGTATTTTTATAAAAATGTGAACTTAAAAACTTTTTTTATGTATTTCTCTAGGAAGAGAATAAGTCTCTAAAGGAACAGAAAAAACAGAATGACCTGTGTTTCCTAAAGATACTACTACAAAAGATAAAAACTTGCTGGAATAAAATTTTGAGGGGCGCTAAAGAACATTGAAAAATACGGAGTGGCAATATAAAAACTTAAGAGCTTTATTTGTATCCTCCAAGAATCTATCTGCTTATGCAATTTTCCAGGGTAGAATGCCTTCTGGAAGTTACTGAATGCATCCTGGTAAAAACGGATTACAGCAATTGAGAAATCCTTACTGCAGTACTAGAAGATGGACATAAACAGTGGAAACCAAACGCTGCAATCAACAAACTATTTCACATGCATGAGGATATATATCAATCGGTATTAATTCTGAACTGATTTTTGTAAGACAATCCATGTAAGATATTAGTTGTAATAATACTTTTTAAACCTGTTTAAAATTTTCAGAAGACATATAAATTCTGTGAAATGTATAAAGTTTACAAGGATTAAAAATTAACATTTCATTATTACCAAAATAATTTTATGGCCCACTATGCATCAGCATACTGCAATGAGAGTGGAAATTGTTGTCATCTGTGCTGGAAATGTTTCAGAGTTACAGTGAGATATGGATAAGGCCCATGAGAACAAGAGTCATACAGCTTACAGGAGCAGTAGCATAAAGGAGTCCAAGATAATTGAGAGATGTAATTAAACATGAATGTATAACATAGTGCCTTTAATAAATGATATAACAGATGTTTTAAAATGAGGATAGAGAATAATTTCACAAAATAGAAAGTCATCTGTTCTAAGGATGCTAAACCATAGTACTGAGTTACTTTTGTCATTTATATGTAATAAAATTTTTCTAAATGAGTTTGCAATTTGAGAAGTATATTTTTAAGAGAATAATATATGTTGGCTTTTTAATTAATGGAATGCATATATTTAATTTTGACACTCTATCTGTATATAAAAATATTTTCATACAGTATTACAATTTACTTTGGATAACATTTCTCCTTTGATAATAAATGACCTATGTATTAACACTGTCAGATTCACTTAATGAATCCCAATAGGAGTTTTGTTTGTTTGTTTTTTGGCTGTACCATGTGGCTTGCAGGATCTTAGGTCCCCAAGTAGGGATCGAACCTGGGCCCCCTGCAGTGGAAGTGTGGAGTCCTAACCACTGGACCGCCCAGGAATTTCCCCAACAGAATTTTTTAAGATCAAGATTTTTAATACTGTACCACTATTTGATTTCTCACTTTCACTGAAATATAACCTTTAATCTCTTATTATTGAGAATGTACATGAGACCGGGACCGCCAAACTATACAAGAACAGGAACACTACTTTACTTCCTATGTTAAATTTTAGTCTTTTTAAAGAAACTTTTGTATATACCAGATGCAGCTTAGAAAGGTTTGCCAACAGTCTTCACTTACTTATGAAGGGAACTGAAACCACTATTCTAGGCAAGCCAAGAGTTCTAAAACAGCCACCACGGCCTCATCACCACCTGGTTAAGAGCTGACTGGCTTTATTTGATCTACTGACGATACTCAGGTGCCATCCTCAATGTGTGGAGGTAAGACCTTCCTCTCAGTTCGTGTCTGTCTCTCTGCATCTCTTTCTCACTCTCCCCAACCTATATGGAGTTTCTTCCTCACTGGTGCAGATAGCTGTATAGAATTGTACAGACTATTGTATAGAATTCACTGTTTACCCCATTAATGAGGTGTTGACCCAACTATGTTTTTTGTTTGGTTTTCATTATTAACTCCAGAAAAGGGAGTTTACTAATACTTCTCAGGAGCAAATGATTCTTCACCAAGCTTTTTCTTCAGATGGACTTTTCAAAGTAGGCTATTATTCCTTCCACCACTAAACAGGTCAACTATGTGGTACATTTCCACCCTGATGAACTGGTGCTATTGGTAAACCATCAGCTATGAAATGGTGAAATTTTAAATTTCTAAAGGGAAACTTAAAACTGTTCTTTAAGATGTTTCCTTGAAGGCTGTCTATAATGTTCCCAACAGTGTTGAAAAAATTCTGAGATTGTGGCAAAATAAGGAACAATATTTTAAAATGCTTTATTAAAATCTTCTTCCATTTTAACCTTTGACCTTGATTTTTATCATTTGTTTATGATAGAATTGAATTTTACAGAAAATTCACACTCAAAAATTTTTATTCAGCATGGTGTGTCAAATGCTTGGAAAAAAATATCCAGGCTTTTATGGTTATATTTCCCTTCTATGTTTCCTAGCTACTAGCAAGGTAAGTAAAGACAAGGCAGGTTGGTTAATAATGATCTTGGATACTATATTTTTTTTATTATTTCTATCCCCCAATTAGACTTGTTTTATCTCAATGAACATTTTCTTTCAAATATGTATGTGGATGCTTTCAATCAGCATCTTCTAAAGTTTGTCTCAAGAAACCCTAAAACTTATTGATTCTTAAAAATAATGATAATAATAATAATAATAATAATAATAATAATTAAAACCCCAGAGAATTCTGAGTTCTGAGGTCAGATAATTTTCTCTTGGTGACTCATAATGCATGTAATTTAAAACCCTGTAAACTCATAAAGCTTTTTTAAAAAAAGTTTAACACTAACATAGCATTTCCAAAATTTGACTACAGAACACTTTTATGTAAAGACCATTAACCTATCACACTTTGAGGACTATTGCTTTATACAAAGGAACTCTGTTAAAAGTCTTTTAAAATAAGCTTTAAAGGGATCTGCTGAAGGAAATACTCCTTTCAGGATTAAGATAGTTCTTAACAACTAGAAGTTCTTACAACTAGTTCTTACAACTAGTTCTAGTTCTTACAACTAGAAGTGTTTCTTTTCTTTAAGCCATTCTTTCATTAACAGCCAGTTTAAGAAGGACATCTCATCAAATATACTGTAAATATTTCTCTAGAAACACACATTTCTACTCTACAGTCTGTATAGTACTCTGTCCATGCAATCTTCATATCTTTAGTCATTATGTTCTTACTGCTTAGAAAGTTCTTCCAAATTCTATGCAGATCCTGCTCAAACTTCAAGGGGCATCTTAATTCCTTTCTTCTCAATTGCTGTGACTTCCATGGTAGTTGTAGATAAGGGATAAACTTGTTTTATTGTGCTTCGCTTTATTGTGCTTCACAGATATTGGGTTTTTTACAGATTGAAAATGTGTGGCAACCCTGTGTCAAACAAGTTTATCTGTACCATTTTTTGCAACAGAATTTGCTCACTTCACATCTCTGGTTACATTTTGGTGAATCTCGCAATATTTCAAACTTTTTTATTATTATTATATGTTATGGTAATCTGTGATTTTTGACGTTATTATTGTAAAAAGATTATGACTCACTGAAAGCTCAAGTGATGCTTAGCATTTTTTATCAATAAAGTATTTAATTAAGGTATGTGCATTGCTTTTTTTTTTAGACACAATGCTATTGCGCACTTTTTAGATTACAGGATAGTGTAAACATAATTTTTACATGCACTGGGAAACCAAAAACATTTATGTGACTCGCTTTATTGCAGTGGTCTGGAACTGAACATGCAATATGTCAATAGTCTGCCTCTAATGCTAATATTTCCTCCTTTAGTTGCCCGTAGAACTTAATTGCCTGCATTGTGCATTATTATTTGATCATATTCCTCTTACTACTTTATCTTAAATACTATTATTAATTTTTCTATTCACAGGTGTTTAAAATGTTTTCTCTCCCCTGAAAGAATGTATGACCTTTTGTTTCCTTCAGCACTTAATGGATAAAGCCACACATATGGTAGTTAATAAAGATGAATTGTAAATTAATTAATAAAACCTATTTAAATAATCCAGAAAATACATTTCTACAATATAATTACTTAAAGATAGATAACGGCCATAAAACATAACTAATTTAAATGAACATGGCCTCTCAACTTCATCTTCTCACAATCTCAATGGAACTTTCTTTGATTTCTAAACGTTATTAGTTGTGAAACATCTTTCAGTCTTGATTCTGACCTAATAGGAAATCTTTTAGAATAAGAGAAAAAAAATAGGTAGATATATTGATAATTGCCAATTCCAACAGTTTTTAATGTCTAAATATCAAAATATATGTATTCATCTAGATCCACAAAATTAGTATTTGAGAAAGATGCAAAAATGGTTATTTTCATTTAGGAATAAACTGGGGTTTGTTTTTCTACCTCTCCATACAAAATGGTAAGAAAGAAGTACACTTTTCTGTATAAGAAATTTTCTAAGTGGGGGATTGGTTAGTGTTTTTCAGATACTATCCTGAAGGTGAATTAATTTTCTATCACATTTAAAATGAAGAAAATGTAGACAAGTGGCAATATTCACAATTTAAGTTTTGTTACTCTTGCATGCTGATTTATTCCTTTTCTTTCAAGACTCATTCTAAGGGTCCCATCCTTTCTGAAGTCTTTTCACACCTTCCCAGGTGGGGTTGACGATTCCTTTGTTTGTGTCTCTACTGCTAAGCTCAGCAAATAACTCAATCACCAGATGCTACCATGTGGAAAATGGACATGTGCTTGCCAATTTCCATCTTTGATGCTTATCACAAATTTTCTTATGTCTGAAATAATCTGGTTCCAACAGGAGCATTTTACTTAAAAATTTAATTAAACAGAAGAAAATCTAATAAATTGTCCTGGAAGTGGTCCAAATACTATCACAAATAAAAGGAGTTTAGTTTGCAGAGCATCCCATATGGTGAGATAAAAGCCTTCTAGTAGAACCAGAAAGATCTGACAGAAAAGTACAAAACAACAGTTATTTACTCTGTCATCTCCTTGCCTTCTTCCCAACAGAAAGTCTTTTGCTGTGAAAAATCTTAAATGTGTAGACCAATACATCTTTCTGCTTAGGAAAGAGTTTCACTCAGGGGAAATTACTAGGGTTGGGACTAATATGTTCAGAGCCAATGGGTCTAAAGAAGAAGCTCCAACTTTTGAATACTGACCACTTAACAGGAAGATGCAACACAAATACAGATAATTCATTCACTCAACAAATACTTATTAAGCATCCATCTCTAATGTGATAGTCCTGATCCTATTGGTACAATAGAGTCTGTGCTTTCATGAAGCATATATTCTAGGAGAGGAAACAGTAAACAATAAATAAACACAATTACTACAGAAAACAAGTTCTAATGGAAAAGAAAAAAAAAAACAGACTGGTGGAAAGAGGTGGTATTTTAGGTTAGATAATCAAAGAAGACCCCCTTTTAAGAGAAGACTTTTGAAAATATTTTCTTAGTCTCAAAAATTTTAGCATTTAATACATGACTGGCAATATTTACACATTTAATAAATTTCATTGAAGGATTCAAGTCATTTTGCAACAGAAATCAAAACAGAATGCTTCAACTATAGTACATGATGCTGTCATAGAAATAAATTATGAAATTACCAAATGTTTGACTTTGAAGTAGTCTGCTACCCTAAAGTAGTGATACACAAGCTTTACTTTTTAGTTTGAAATAATTTCAGATGCATAGAAGAGATACAAAAAGAGTACAGCATGTTCCCATATCCCCTTTACCAAGTTTCCTCTAATGCTAATATCTTACAAAACCATAGTACATTTATCCAAATTGAAACATTAGCATTATTTGTTGTGGGTACGGTTGTGCTGTACATTGTCGGATGTTCAGCAGCATCCCTGGTCTCTACTCACTTGACACCAATAGCATCCTCCTCCAAGTAGTGACAATCACAAATGTCTCCAGCCATTGCTGAACTGTCTCAGAGAGACAGTTGAAACCACTGTCCTAAAAGTTTTTAGAGTCATATGTTTTACAGTTAGGTCTATGACTCATTTTGAGTTATTTTTTTTTTTTATTGGAGTGTAGTTGTTTTACAATATTGTGTTAGTTTATACTGTACAGCAAAGTGAATCAGCTATACGTAGACATATATCCCCTCTTTTGGATTTCCTTATCATTTAAGTCACCGCAGAGCACTGAGTTCCCTGTGCTATATAGTTGGTTCTCATTAGTCATCAATTTTATACATAGTATCTATAGTATATATATGTCAATCCCAATCTCCCAGTTCATCCCACACCCTCTTCCCCCTTGGTATCCATACATTTGTTCTCTACATCTGTGTCTCTATTTCTGCTTTGTGAATAAAATCATCTACCCCAAAATTTTCAGATTCCACATATATGCATTAATATACGATATTTGTTTTTCTCTTTCTGACTTACTTCACTCTGTATGAATATAAGGTGTGTATTAAGGTTCATTTTTTTTGCATATGGACAATCATTTGCCATTTGTTGAAAAGACTATATCAACTGAATTACTTTTGTGCTTTTGTAAATTTCAGTTGACTGTTTTTGTGTGGATTGAGTTATGGATGCTCTATTCTGTTCCAATGATCTAAATGTCTATGTTGTCTACAAAACCACACTGACTTGATTACTATGGCCTTATAATATCTAGAAATTGGGTTGAACGAGTCCTCCAAGTTTTTCTTTTTCAGAATTGTTTGGGCTATTATAGTTATTTTGCCTTTCCATATACATTTTAGGATCAGGCCGTCAAACCACAAACTCCACCCCCCCAAAAAAAAAACCCAAAAACTTGCTGGAATTTTGATTGAGATTGAATTGATTCAGCTCGGGAGAACTGACATCTATGCTATGTTTATTCTTTGAATTAATAAACACAGTATATATATCCTTAGATTTTTGTGTTCTTTCATCAGTGCTTTATAGTTTTCAGCATACACATATTTTGTTACATTTATGCATAACTATTTGTGTGTGTGTGTGTGCGTGCCTGCATGCTATTGTATTTAAAATTCAAATCCCTATTGTTTATTGCTGCCATATAGGATTAACTGAGTTTTGTATATTGTCCTTGGATCCTATGACCTTGTTAGAACTAAACTTATAAGTTCTAGGGTTTTTTGGTAGATTCCTTGAGATTTTCTACATAGAAAATCATGTCATCTGTAAATAGAAGTCATGTGTCCCATGAATGTAGAAACTTCTAAAATCTCACTTTTTAAATTCTTAATTTACCTTCAGCATAACCCCACCAGCCAAGATTTTGTCAGGCTTTACTTTTTGAGGTATTATGAAAGAAATACAATGAATTTGCTTTTTTAAACTATACATTACTCCACTCCATCATCAGAAAATTTGGATATGTTTTTCCCAGAGGTTTGTCCGTTTACTGCCATTGAGAATCTTTGCACCAGATTAATACTAATAAAGAGTTATTAACACATTTTCTACATAAAATATTTCACTTCAGTTTTCAAATTTGCTAGTTTGAAGACTATTACAAATATAAACAAATACTTGTTTTCCAAACATGGCAGTCATTCCCTGGCATATCCACGCCTCCTGTAAGGGAGTCTGCACCACCCATGACTTCTGCTAAGTGACTCTGTTCTTAACCACGTGAACTCATGCCTCTATCCCAACTAATGGGAAGAAGGTATAGGGCATCTGCTCAAAGTACAACTAATTGGTAGACTGGGTAATGATCTGTGATGTGTGTCACATAGCTTGAGAAGAGGAGCTAGTTCAGGTGCTCTGTTCCAGAAATTTGAGCCACAATCCTAAATAAATTTGCCCAAAGTTAAGTCTGAAATAGAACGTTTTAAGGTTTTATTAAGTTGGGCATTGGCAAGCTAAGGAATGGGAGAACAAGAAAGGTACATAGTAGTGAGTGAAGAAGATAGGCAATTAGAGAATGGACAGATGAGCTAAGAGAAGCATAGAGGCTGGCAGATGGACCAATACTTAGAGCTTCCTCAGGACCTAATGACCTTCCAGTTTTAGCCCACATGCATCTTTTATTAACCCTCCCTCCTGCTTTTCAAGGTATCTTAGAAGGATCTCTGTTCCACACATTTGAAGGTTATGTTGAGATTATTTTACATTGATGAATGAGGAAATAGGAATGAAATATGTTTATGAATATTAGGTACTATATTAAGAAGGTAAAATTAATGACTAAACTTTGCCTCCCTAAGTAAGACAAAATAGCTGAGTCAATAACAAATAGGGCTTCATTTCTAGTGAGCGGAAACCTGTGAAATGAAGAAGCAGCTCATTTTGTGTTATACTCAGGTGGGGTTGGAAAGTTTCAGTTTGTTTCAACTCTAAATTGTATCATGTAATGCTTTCACGAAAGCTGAGTGTTAAGAGAACTTAATTTAATCGATACACATGGACATTTTAGGATAGAATGGGTGACGACTATTTTCGTTTGCCTTTTCTCATTCATTTAGGGGCCAAAGAACACATATTCAGAGTATATGTTTAAGGCAGATCACGTCACTCCCTACTCCTATCTTACTCTGAGTAAGCCAAAATCATTTTGGTGGCCTCTACGGCATGAACAATCTGGTTACCTTAAATTTCTAATCTGTTCCTTGCTCACACCATTCCACATTTCCAGGGGTCCTACCTCAAAGTCTTTGTTCTTTTTTATCTTCTGCATGAAATACTCTTTTCTCTCTTGTCCACCTGCATGCTTCAAGATATTAAATACTCTTAACAGAAAGCACTTAAAATTAGGGGGAACGATCCAACAAACAATTCAACACAGTAAACAAAAAGGGCAAACAGTAAGGGCTCACCCCTCTTGAAGTTGTGCGCTCAAATGTCACTTTCTCAGTCATCATCCTTCAACACCCTACTTAAAACTGCAACTCATGTCCACTCTCCCTCCTATCTCATTCTAACCACCTCTTCCCCGCTTCATTTTTCTCCATAGCACTCATCACATTCTAATGCAACATATATTTATTGATTTAGCTTCTTTATTTTCAATCTTCCTCCACTAGAATGTAAACTTCAAAAGGTCAGGGACTTTTGACTGTTTTGTTCACTGCCCCTAGAATAGTGCCTGGCACATAATAGGAATTAAATAAATATTTGAGGAACATATAACATGTACATATATCCAAAATTATATAATAAGCAATTTATATCATTTATTGAGAACCTGTTAAGTGTCAGACCTTGTGGCAAAGATTTTATACACATTACTGATAATCCTAAAATTAGCCCTGCCAGATGGATATAATTACATTAACTTAAAGTACATTTCTTAAAATTCAGTTTGTGATTATCTAACACCACGCTTGGGATGAGGAAAGGTGTCTTAACTCAGTACATTGAAGAGACCTGCTGTAGAATATGGTTTTAAGCACTTTTCAAACGGGAAGCACAAGGTCCTAACAAATTCTACCTTTGAAAAGTTTTTTAGTTCAAATAACAGATGCCAGTCTACTTAGTTTAAGCAAAAAAGAATTTATTAAAAGCTATTGGGTAACTCACAGAATCTCTGGAAGAGCCCGCTAATCAAGTCTGGCAGTTGTTCAGCCAGAAACAATGCCCAAATCATAATGAAAGACTACTCCAGTGGAGGACAATCAGCTGAAGTGCCACCATGGGGACATGTGACTTTAAATTTTCAAGTTCAAAGTAAAACAACTTTAAATCATTTAGCATTTGGACTGAGATCTGAAGCTCTGGACTCACATTCTAGTGCTGCTGTCACAGATATTGTGTATACAAATGTAAAGAGAAAGATTCCCAATTGCCTTTGAAAAAGCATCATTTAGCAATGATATTTTAATAACCCATTCCCTTTAATGTATTTGATGTCATTTGACTTCTTCAGATGAATCAGTGTGTTCTTCCTGCTTTTCCCCTTGGCATAGTCACTGGTTCAGAGTTAAAGAGTAACAAGTCACATCTTGCAATAAGGGTGCCATTTCTTGACTCTGCCACAGTTCCCTTCAAAGCCCAGTGTCTCCCCACCATCCTCAATAGTAAAAGATGCTATACAGCGTCTGCATTACTTGTTTCAGAATCTGAGTCTGGTCGGTAGTTCCCAAGTCACATGACTACTCCCTAGCCACAAGAAAGGATGGAAAACTAAACTCTGACTACGATTTTAAGGCAGTGGGATTCAATACAGCAAACTCACCAAACACAGGATTTTCAAAAGATGCTGTCCATAAACAGGGAAAATGCCCATTACAGATAGTAAGAAAATTTAGGTTTAAAATTAGATCAAGATAATTTTTCACTACTATGTTTTGAGCAGTGTTTAACTTCTAGTATTGTTCAAAGTTTTCTACTTAAATTATAGTAAAATATCTAAGGCAGTGAGTGATAAGTGCCCCTCCTCCTCATATCAGCTTTCTGGTAATGGCATCACTGAGAAACAATCTTTCTAGAAATACTTGTGGGAGAATCATAACACTGTTTATCAAAAGCAAAGACCATGAGAATACAGTGCCTCACCAAGGATACAGAGGTGATCTAGCAGACGTGTTGTGCATTCAAATGGTGTTTTGATTTTGTCTATAATAAGAAATAAATTGAAAAACAAACCTATTGTTTTAAATTTTCAATTTAACAGTTAGAATAGCATGTTTCCAAAGAGAATCACCCTTGAAGAATAAGTGTTCAAAATAAAGAATTTCTGATGTTTCTTGTGAGGTACATATGAGTTTTCCCTATAAGGACTCTTAAGTTTGGGAAATTAGTAAAAATGGAAAGCTATTTTTAAAACGTTCTGGTTTTTCAAGTATTCTTCTTAATTAAAATAACAAGGAGAAGAAAAGATAACTAAAAAAATCTTTAAAGTTTTAAAGTATAGTAGGTATGTGAAAATAGATGTGAATGTTTCAAATACACACACACACATACACACACACATACACACATATACACACACGCACACAAACACACACATATACACACACATACACATACATGCACACACATACACACATATATACACACACATACACACACATATACACACACAGATATACACACATATACACACACATACACACACATATACAAACACATACACACACATACACACACATATACATACACATGTACACACGCACACACATACAAATACACACACAGACATACACACACAGGCACACACACACATACACACGCACACATATACACACACGCACACGCACATACACACACACACGCGCACATACACACACATACACGCACACACACACAACAGGCACATACACACATACACACGTGCACACACAGAGACATGCACATACACACACGCACATACACACACACACACACATACACCAACAGGCACATACACACATACACACATATGCACACACACAGACACGCACATACACACACATACACACACGCACATACACCAACAGGCACATACACACATATGCACGCACAGACACACACATACACACACATACACACAAGCACACACACATACACACACAGATATACACACATATACACGTACATACACATACACGCACACATATATACACACACGCATACACACACACATACACGCACATATATTTTTTGCTCCCACAGCTCAACAACACAATGGCAAAAAACAAAAAAAAGAATAAACCTCTAAAATATATAGACAAGGCTTCATTTTTACTTTATGCTCTATAAATTAAAAATTCACTTGTATTCCTTGGACTCTTCAAATCTCAGGTGATAAACAGTTAAGGGAGGGAGGGCTATACGAGAATATAATACGACTAAAATTCAAGAAAAATTATCATATTAATATTATACATAGAGTTGACACAAACCACTTTCAGCAACAGAAGTATCAGAAACAAACTAGCTTAACTATATTACAAGGGCTATCATCTACATTTGTGAATGTCGGAAAACAAATGAAGATGAGGTAGTGATTTTAAATAAACGATTATCACATACAAGTGATTCTGAAAAACATAACCCTCTTCATTTTTTAAAGATTAAAAAAGTATTACATATTCATTTAAAAATTGACAATACAAAAAATATAAAGAATATGTAACATCACAAATACTTAGTAGAAACAAGGAAAATATGATGAGGAATATATTTCAAGCCTTTTTATTTGTGCAATCTTTTATATAGCTGGAATCATATTTTTCACACATTCTCTATTTTAGGCTATTTGTCCTAATAATAAAACATAACCTCATCATGCCATTAAAAATTATTTGGAAGTGATTTATTAACTTACTAAATTAATTTTTATCGCTACAAATAGTAGTACTATTAAATGTATTCTGCATAAATATTTTTCTTTAGATGACTCCTTCAAGAAGAAATACATCTTAGAAATAAAATTACTGGGTTATGAGGTATGTGTATTTTAAAGGCTTTTAAAGTAAATTTAGTCAACTTCTTCAAAAAGTATCAATTTATATCTCCGCCATCAGTAGGTAAGGACATTTATCTTAATGCCCCAGACGGTTTTCAGTCTTATTATAATTTAAGATCACTGATTTGATGAGTGAAAATCAGCATTTCATTGTCAAGTATAATCTACTCACCACTACTGGCAGCCTCCTATCCCCGGCCTTATTGTCGCAGATTCAAAATAGGCATAGAAACGGAGCAAAGAGAGGGAAAAAAAAAAAAAAAAGGACAGGGAAAAAAAAGGACAGTGAAAGTGAAAGTGAAGAGTTATGTGAGATAAGATTGAACAGCTGGAATGGTCAGTAACTTTTATTTACTCAACGCTGATTTTCCTCAGTCCTCAGGACAGTCCACGTACTTCACACATTTTACAGCTCTGACAAACCCCACCACACACATATCCTTCTCCACTGCCACTTGCCTTTTCCCCACTAAAAGGTGGTGCAGCTCTCACTTATATTCTACCAAGTTTTCTCCTAAGCATTGGGACAAGGAAGGAAAAAAAAAGAAAATAGGAAATGGTCAACTGTATGACGTGATAAGAAGCTTCAACACTTAATAAAGCATTTTATTGGTACTTTTACAAGGAAAAGTTCCATTAAGATGAATCCTTTCACAACATTGTAAATCAGCTATACTTCAATTTTAAAAAGTCCTTCTTTTTGTCCTAAGTTGTAATTGTCTGTTTATATAACAGCTTTTCCAAATACTTCAGGACAGGGACTAAATCACATTTTACTTATATCTCTTGATTCTTAGCATTTCATAGATTTAAGAACACGTAAAGCATTTTTTTAACCGTTTGGAAAGTTTTAGCTTTGTGCATCTTACATTAGTTGGTCTAACCACTTATTTAGTTCCTATCTAAATCGATGTCACTTGCGTGTTAGATATAATATTAAGGCTAGCTGACTGAAGGAAAAAAAATCCCCATCTTAAAGGAGATTGTAACTGTTATACAATTAAGATGAAATGTTAAAGTAATAGTACAAGAATTACTTGGTAATGTGCATAAGTAATATGTTTGAGATGCATAATTTTGCTAACAAAATTATGTGAGGTGTTAATATGAAATATTTCTATCAAAAACTGCCAGGCTGGTGCCCAAAATGAGCTACACTAGGTTTCCTAAAAACAAACAAACAAACAAAAAGCATATAGGATATTAAAATCACGACAAAGTAAACAGCAAAAAACTACGTCTTATAAATCTCTGTAATTTCACATTATCAAAAAAAAATCATACTTATTGATGAGAGGCCTTCAAGTAGTAACTGGAGGCTGGCAATATAAATTATCCAAAAGCACCCTCTAGTGGCAAAAAAGCAATTCACATATAAAAGCAAAATTGTATAGAAATAATGAATTATCATGACAATAATATTTAACTAAAATTTTTCTAAATGAAAATAAAAATGAGTGTGGCTACCATAAACTTTGTTTCAATGATTCTCCACTGCTCTACGCAATAACATAGTCAGCTGGAAAAATCAACCTATCATAGTACTAAAAATACACTTACCATTAAAAACATGAAAATATACTTAGCATATAAAAATACATATATCTGCAATGCTAATAAAGACATAAGAGTTCTGCTGACTTTCTGTAGCTATGTACCTATTCTATTATTTTTTCATTCCCTGAGCTTCTACTCATGGTAGAAAGTGCCCACCTCTAGCCTAAGGAAAATTGAGTGCAAATTAAACATGTCTAATCTGATCATATTTTCACTAGAGACAGCTCCTGTTTAAAATTTTAAATATGATGATCTAAATCACTAAGTATTCATCACAAATACTTTCTGCCATTGAACTGTATATTACCTAATTAGAAATATACATAATGTTTCCTATCAACCTTGATTTCCCTAATGTTTTCAACTGCTAAATTTTACTGGCTATGAAGAGAGTGTTTCTATGCCTTAAAAATCTTGTGAAGAAACACATTTATAATGCTTTGAAGTTATAAAACACTTCAATTCAATAAAATGGTAATAATTCCTTTAAAAGCTGACAGCACAAAAAACCTGTCAGTGAAAACTCTTTTCTCATTAAAAAGTCTATATTCTGACTTCGAACATTTTCTTTATATTTCAGTACATTCTTATCTTTCTACCTGTTTCTGGATAAAAGATAAGACATCAATGAATACCAACTGGCATTTTTTTGCTTCATGTCTTTATTGAATAGATTCAAAAATGAAGACATTATTTGTAATTAAAAAACAGTGAACAAGAGACAACAGCAGCCATAATAATCTTACTTTTCTAAGCTAATAACTTTCAGAATATTACATAAGCAATTTTTACATTTTTAATTTATGCTTACAATCATCTTTTTATCCTACCACAATGGAAACTACTTGTGAAAATAAATAAAAATAAAATAAATGATGCATAGATCAAGGAAAATTTCTTAAAAACTGAACTATTGCACAACAAATCAACATGAGAATAATATATGCAAGTAATATAAAAATGCTTTTAAATACATTGCATCATGTTTCATTTCATAAATATATTTCACCTACTTACTGTTTATAATAATCTCTGGGTTCTGGAATTAGATGATTTCTTACCAACCCATTTCCATGTAGTACATTACAACATTTACTTGCCACAGTAAAATTCAGTGAGAAACAAACATGTGCCACTTTAAGCTCATTCACCTATCCCTTCCTTGGGCAGACAAAAAATGTGATGTTTAAAAATATATTTGAAAGAAGACAGTGCTCAATTCTAGATCAAGACAAGAGTTTGAAGTTCTTCTTCATATGATTTATAATAATTAGAAGAACAAACCATTGAAATGGAATCCTAATATGTACATTATTCTAAATTTATTACAGCTTATTCTAGTTGATGGAATAAGCTGCAATAAATTTTTTTGACTTTTGACCCTTCCTTTTGACCAGTATGATTGAATAAAGGCAACCAGAAAAAAAAAATTAATAGAAAGAAACAATAAGGTAAATAATTCCCATTACTACTAAGTTATCCCCTGCCCAAATGAAAAAAACAAAAAAAAACACCCCAAAACAAAAAAACTAATGAATAAAATTATAAAGTATATGTATAAATAAATTTCAGAGAAAGTTATAAGCCACAGATTTCTACACTGATCCTTACAATTGAACAGAATCATAAATAAGAAGTTAGAAATTGCCTATAAAAGATCTGCTTGTACCTTTATAATAAGATCAAGGCTCTGTTAGGTTTGATTCGACAAACTACTACTAAATTACTGAATATGGCTGCACAAGCAATCAAAGATGTCTACTACTAAATACTATGTTACACTGAAAGTGACAATGATTAAAAGCGGTATTTTAGTCAAAGTTAAAGAGGAAGTATAATTACATTTTTGTGAATGTTTAATTACATAATAAATCAGCTATCCATTAAAGCAATGCATTTTCAGTGGCTTTTTATTGTGATGTGAATGGTGATTCAGTGCTAAACACTAGAAAGGAAATATGAGTAGGAAAAATTAGATGTTCTCTTAACCTACCCATAACTACATATAACTACACTTCAAGTGACTAAAATTCAAATCCGTTTAAACCTGCATGCCCTGCACTAATGATTAATTACTGAAGTTACTGTCTATTAGGTGAGATGGTTTGTTTTAAAATCCATTAATACGATTTCTTCTAAATCAAGTACATAGATATAAATGCAAGATTTTGCAAGGAATTTTTTGCATCTTCTATTAAATAATTAATATGCAAACTTTGCAAAAATGAAGTAGCAAATTAAAACTACTGTTCAGACATGAGTTTATGGAAAAGAAAGAAAAAAAGTGAAATTTGAAGACAATTAGCAGTAGAAAGAATATATGTTCAACTAATACACACTGAGTTAAAAAATCATTCAGCTAGGGCTTCCCTGGTGGCGCAGTGGTTGAGAATCTGCCTGCCAATGCAGGGGACACGGGTTCGAGCCCTGGTCTGGGAAGATCCCACATGCCACGGAGCAACTAAGCCCGTGAGCCACAATTACTGAGCCTGCGCGTCTGGAGCCTGTACTCCGCAACAAGAGAGGCCGCGATAGTGAGAGGCCCGCGCACCGCGATGAAGAGTGGCCCCCGCTTGCCACAACTAGAGAAAGCCCTCGCACAGAAACGAAGACCCAACACAGCCATTAAAAAAAAAAAAAAAAAAATCATTCAGCTATACCTAGAATAAGATACATCTGTATTTTCAGCCTTGTGTCTCTGAAAACAAAAATTGCATAATTACATTTTAAAGAACTGAGTAAAGATCTCTAAATTATATAATCAATAAAACACCAAGTAAAGGGCAACAGAGACCATAGGGGTTTTTTTCCCCTCTCTTTTTAAAAAATATTTATAAAATTAATTATTAAAGAGCTCTACAGGAAAATGACCTCACCTAACTAACTGTAACTAAAAATATTCTCTTCAGTTCCAAAATTCCAAGCATCCCATCCTAAATGATACTATCTGAAAATAGGCATCAATAATAAAAATGTTTATTCTGATTTTTTGCTCAAAGTAATGATCATCCTAAAGCTTAAAGGGCTAAGCACTAGTGTTTGAGAGTTTGTGGAGGTATGCTTAATGTGCTTTAAAAACAACAGAAAAGTAATACCTAAGTTAATGATTCCACTTGAAATTATTTTCTGACTGATAAGTGAATATCTCCTTGTGTGGCACAGTTTAGGTTGTCAGGTATTTATTATATACAGTATATGTACACACACATATATACACACACACATTACACAGCCAAAGGATTATGCTCCAAAAACTGTTGAAAAAAGTATTATGAATGATTTTAGCACAAAATCACTAGAGGAAGTGCTCTAGATGTCCAAGCAGCAACAGTCATAAAATTCTGGACTTAGCTCTTTTTCTTTTTGGATTCTGTTCACAGAACCATTCTTCGAACGCCACATTCACAGCAGAACTTTGCCCATTCTACAGGGTATTTAGTCCCACACTCATGGCAGAATTTTGGTAAGTGTACCACTGAATTTCCTTCAATGCCTTTAATGTTTCCGCCATTAAGTGAAGAGACATAGTCTCCATCTGGCCTGGAGAGGTACAGAAAGAAAGTAGAAACACAAAGTTCATGTCAGTAGTTTTCAATCTGTAAGCTTTGGGAAACAGAACATAATATTAAGTGTAACTAAAAGCTTGCTTAATCTCATTGTTAATATTCTTCCAGTTCAGATTAAACAAAATCCATGGGGTCTTCTTCTAACCACTACATCATGATCCATTGTTCTATCTGTCTACCCTTGAATCAGTATCACACTAATTACTATAGCTTCATAAATCATTCATGCATTATTCTTTAACTTGTCCTGGCTAATGTTAGGCTTTTGTTCTTTCATATGAAAAGAACATGTCAGGATTCATAAACTTTGTTTGAAAATTGCACAGAATTTATACACTGATTTAGGAGAGAAGAGATAGCTTTATAATATTGAATTTTCTATTTTATAAAGAAGGTATATTTCTACTTAGGTTTTAACATCTTTGAAGTTTTGTAATTTTCTCCATCAAAATTAAACTTCTTGCTTGGTTTTTAAATTGATTCCTAAATACCTTGAGAGTGTGTGTGTGTGTGTGTGTGTGTGTGTGTGTGTGTGTATTTCTAAAGACTGCATTTTCTGTTTGTTGCTGATAAACAGACTGCAATAACTTTCAATATAATGATAACAAAACCAGCAAATTTATAAAAGACTTCATTATTATTTATTCATTGTCTTTTTTTGGGTATTCTATATATAACCATGATATATATGTAAATGTAACAGTTTTGTGTCCTTATTTCCATGTCTTGTAATTTTAATTTTTTTTTTACTACACCAGCTAGATTAAAATAGAAATTATAGCCGACATTCTTGTGTTATTTCTGCTTTTATAGAAAATGCTTCTTACATGCCACCACTAAATATGAAGAGTGATGTAGGGTTCTAGTAAATCTAGCGTTCTTGTCAATTTAATGACATTCCCTTCTATTCCCAATTTTCTAAGAGCTTTTTTTTAAAAAATCAAAAATAGGTGGTAAATCATATATTATTATTTGGTGAATATTTTTTAATCCTTTCATCTGTTGATGTGAAAAATTATATTAATAGACTTTCTAATGTTAAATCAATCATTTTCTGTGATGAATCTACAGTGTCATGAATTTCACATCTGTGGCTTGGGTTTGATAAATTTCTTGGAGATTTTTATATGTATTTTCAAGTTTATAAGTAAGCTTGCTCATAATTTTGCATTCCCTCATTAGTCTGGATATCAAGGTTTCACTAACCTTTGAAAAGAAGTTGAAGAATGTTTTTCACCTCACTCCCCTGGAAAAGTTTGGTAGAACTTACTATATAAAACTATCATGAGCCCATTTTGTATGTGTGTGTATGTGTGTGTGTGTGTGTGTGTGTGTGTGTGTATACCGTATTTGTGTGTACGTGCACTCGTGTAGTAAGGAAGCAAGCATAGTTTAATTACTGATCCAATTTCTCTAATGATTATAGTTTCTAGTTCATTTGAAATCAGTTTTCAAAAGTTATATTTTTCTAGGAAATTGTGCATTTTATCTGTTTCAAGTTACTGGCAAAAAGTTGTTCTTATAATTTTAAATCTCTGCTGCATCTGTGGTTGCATTCCTCTTTTCATTCTGCATATTATTTGTACCGTCTCTCCTTTTTTGTTGATCCATCTTGAGAAGTTTGATTTATCATTTTAAATCAACCAACTTTCTCGTTTTATGGGTCTTCATCATGTATTATTCATTTAAAAATATTTACTGGGAGCCTAGTTTATGTAAAGTACTCCTCTTGATCCTAGAGTTAAGAGCAGTAACAAAACAGATAAAAACCCCTGTGCCTAGGGAGCTTAGTTTTATGAAGAAGACAAGAAACAACATAAATAACATATATAGCATGTCCGCTAGAAAGCAATAAAGCAAAGAGGACATGGTACAGGGTGGCAGAGATTGGTCAGAGCCATTAGGATTGCAGTAGAGGGGATGAAGAATGAAAGAGTTGGGAGCATATTGTGACAACAAAGTAAATTAGAACAAAGGGCCTGACAAAATTCAACCTGATGACAGCAGGTTGATGAGAATTTGAATTAATTAAAGGTGAAGTACCACACAGAATCCTGAAGCTCCCTCTCTACCTCCTGCCAGCAAAGATACAGAAGCCAAGATTCGGATCTACTGGTCTAATCAGGATCTCTAGCAGTTGCTGAGCACCATCTGGGAGGAAGCTCCTATTTGACCACCAGTTTTTTTCCTTAATGCTCTCCATTATAATCTTTTTATTTCATTAATTTCTGTTTTATCTTTATTATTTCATGTACTCACTATTAGTTTAGATTTACTTAATTAGTGATTTCTTCACCAGTTCGCCTTGCAAAATTCCTCCTCTTCTGGACACTTTACTCTTTCCCAAGGTACTGGCTTTGAATGTTCTTTTAGTCACGGTCTATAGCTGGTAAATTTTCTCAGTATTTTTTGTCTGAAAATAGCTTTATTTCATTTTCATTCTTGGACTGACAGTATAGCTCAGTGGTTCACAAAGTGATGTCCTTAATCTGGCAGCATCAGCGTCACGTGAGAATTTGCTATAAATGCAAACCTGTGCCCCACTCCAGACCCACTGAATCTGAAATCCTCAGGTGGGGACAACGAGCTGTGTTGAAATTCGTGCTCCAGGGGATTCTGATGCACATTAAAGCTCGAGAACCACTGGTTCAGCTGGTGAACAATCAAAGGTCCACAGTTATTTTCCCTCAGCACCCTGAATGTGTCCATCGATTCCACTGTCTTTTGGCTCCAACTGTTGCAAGTGAGCTCTGTACTAGCTGGGTGATCCTCACGTTGTCTAAGTAACGTCTTTTCCCTGTGGCTGCTTTTAAGACCTTCTCATGGTCTGTCTTCCCAAGTTTCATTACAATGCATCTACATGTTGTTTTCATTTTATTTGTCCTGCTTGGGATTGTTGTTCTTTGGTTATGAAAACTCATGTTTTTCATTAATTCTGGATTATTTTCAGGTATAAACTATTAAATGTTGCCTCTCACTCACTCTAGTTTCTTCTTTTGACCTCTGACTCAACAAATCTTAGACCTTATTTTACCACCTATGATTTTTAAATCTCTCTCATGCTTTCCTTCTCTCTTAGGACTACACTCTAGATAATGTCTTTGAATCTTTCCTCTAGTTCACTCCTCTCTTCTTCAGCTGAGTCTAATCTACAATTTAAACACCATCTTTTGAGGGGTTTTTTCCCTTATATTGAGTTGTTTGGTTCTTTTGTAAAGATGCTCTAATCTTTTTTTGATAGTATATTATCACTGTCAATGACTTCAATTCCCTGCCTTATTTCCTTATATACTTCAAACTGACTTATTTTATAAGTCATAATTATGATGATTTCAGTATCATAAGTCATGGGCACATGTGTTCGTCTTTTTTGCTCTCATTCATGACTGATTCCTTGTTTCCTTGTACAGTTTGAAATTTCCATGTGTGTTCTGTAATTCAGAATTGCAAGCTCATGTTTGTTTACCTGTGAGAATCAGGAGGCCTGGGTTAACAGCATTTCACACCAGAGATGATTCTTTTTGCTTTTGCTTTTACAAGCTCCGAGGAAGCTCTTAAACCAAGAGTATCTAAGTTATTTTTTCAGTTAAGAATTTCTTAGAATATGCAGATGTTGTGCTTTCAAACCTTAAACTCATGGGAAGGTGCGCCTATAGTTATGAATTATCGGTGGGAATTCTCACATCCCTCTGAGCCATGGCTGAGAGAGACAAGTTTCCTTGGAGTCTCTTATTCCTGGGTGGTAAAAAAAATTTTTTTTTCCTAGTCCATCCTTTCACTGAGAGATAACCCTTTGAATACTGTGAGAGAAGGGTTAACACACTCTTTCTCCTTTTCTGTGGACATATTTGACCTTGGGATAACTTCCTAGCTCTGTTTAATGAAAACCCAACATAGGTGAAATGCCAGCTGTGTTTCTAGGCAACGGTGCTTATAAGCAGTCCACTGAAACTGGATATCTCCCTCAGGATAACCTGGAAGCTATGCCATGCAACTGTTATATGAGATACTGGTTCCCTTTGGGGACAAAGGATTTCTCATTAAACTGTCCCTACACCCACCTATGAGAACTTATTCTCTCACACCTAAGCTGTCAGCTAGACAGCCAAGGAAGACGAGCTCTAGGACCGCTGCAAGGGCTCCCATGAAAGAGAAACAGCTGACACTGCCCCGTTATTATCCTATATTTCTGTAAACAATTCCAGTGACAAATGTAATATACTGTCATGTAAGTATCTCTGGCTGAGTCTAAGAAGACTCCTTACTGAACCTTTCAGGAGTCTTGGCTTAGAGCAAGAGGCACGGAAGGAAGGGTAAGGAAAAGTTGTTTTTAACACTCCATTTTGTACAAGTCCAAGAAGTCAACTCCTCTCTCCCACAATGACCTTAAAACCCAAGTCTCTACATAGTGAAGATCACTGAAAACCTCAAATGTAGCTGCAGTGTCACAGTTAATTTATAATTTGACCTCTAGCTTCCTTTATATTTTTGTTCTGTAGAAGTTTCCCTTACTTTTCTGAGAGCTAAGCTATACATTCAGAAAGATACTTTTTCTTTTTTATCCAGCATTTCTAGGTGTTTTGGATGGGAGGGGTTGTCCTGGAAATGTAGTCTATCACACTGCCAGAAAAGTAAATCTCTGAGAATTCTCTATCTGTTATGGTTATAATTATTTCTGTCTGGGACGGGGGTAGAGTATAAGTCAAGTGAGTAAGGCCCAGGCCTTCCTATCACATATAAAGCTTTAAAAAGTAAAAAAAAGAATAAGCCAAACATTTTTTAATGTGATTTTTGCTCCTGCCTGTTGACAGTTCTTTTGTCCACCTCTTTGGAAAGATAAAATGATCCTTTTATTCAAGCATATGTATTTATTAAGTTTTCCATTTTATAAGAATGTTAATCTTATACTCAGCATTGATTCAAAACACATGGTTCCACACATATACAACAACATAGTACAACCACACTCCAGGACTCTAAGAAACATAAGTTCACTTCTTTGATATTTAACATGTATTAAAACCTCAGGTAAGACAAACAATATTTATTAAAGAATCTAGTTGAAAAGACAGCAATTCATCAATTCCTCTACGGTCCTCATCTTATGCATAGGCATCACTCTTAGAACTTTCCAAATGGCAAATGCCCAGATCCCACTCTCCAAATTAAAGAAATCAAAATCTCAGGGAGGGACCCTGATGTGTTCATTTTCAGAAAGCTCCACAGATGCTTCTTTTTAATGGGCAACCAGGATGGAGAGCTAGCATCTTAGATACTTGAAAATCTATCCCCGGATTAAATCTGAATAATGACTATGTACATGTTACATACTTACAACAAAAGCAGACAATATATACAGTTACACATAACACACCCACATCACAACTGGTTTTGGTGAATCACAGGATGTCATGTTACAGGCCTGCATTGAGGGCATCTTAAAAAAAACACCCTATGAAATCCACTGCCATATTTAGCATGGATTCAGTAGGGATGTTAATTAAGAAGTTAACAATTAAGTTATCCAGTGTCTCCTTATGAGAAATCAAAGGAGAACTTCTGAGGCCTCAGAACTAGTTGTACTTTCACAGAGAAAGTAATTTATTTTTCTGTTTTAGACATCATGAATCATGTAACTACTCCTATCCTCTCCTGTACTTTGGCTCCTAAAACAAAGTTCAAACTCCACTTTGTGGCCCAGGGCTAGTCCATCTACAGGGTCTCATGACACACATTTTGTGGACTAACCCCATTCCTTTTTCCACTGTATCTTTTAATTCTCATCTTTCCTTTTCCTATTCTTCCTTCCTTTAAAAAAAAATGCTGTATCTCACTATACATCATGGCCTTCTGTACCTTTCCTTAAAACTTTCTGGAATAAATTGGGATACATATAAAAAATAAATATTTATAACTGAAATGATTTCATTATATGCTTAAAAACAGAATGAATGTCGGAGCTGTACAAATACTGTGACAGATTAGAAAAGGAAGTACATAGATAATCACAATCTCAGCAGGGGAATTTAAATGTATTAAAATGCTGCTGAAAATTGTAATAGCAGTGGTGTAAAGGGTCTATTATTCAATTTCTGGAGGTAAAAATAAGCATGTTGCAGTTAAAATTAAGACATAAAAAACAAATGCATCCAGTGTAACTGAACAAACATCCTTGAGTATTTACCATAAAAATTATAACTATAAGGTATAAGAAAACATTATTTATGCCCAAACTATTTCTTTAGTGTAAAACATAAAAGCCAAATTAAATCATATAGCAAAGGAAAAATTAGATTTTCTATAAATAGCCTGATAGAAATTTTTGTATATGGTCCTTGGAAAACAGCATATACTCATTTCTATTTTAGTTATTAGACTATCAGAGCTAAACATACCTGGCCACGTAGCTCTCAGTATATGTTTTTCTTTTGCTTGCAAGCATACTTGAGGCAGGATTCCTAGCCAAACTAGGTGGTGTGGAATTTCGAGGTTTGATGTTAGCTCTAGAAGAGAGAAAGAGATGGCATAATGAAAAACCTACTGAATAGTAAGCATTTCTTTCTCGAATTGCTTATTTACATGATTAGAAAAATAATTAGGTACATATATACAATGGAATATTACTCAGCCATAAAAAGGAATGAAATTGGGTCTTTTGTAAGATGTGGATGGACCTAGAGTCTGTCATACAGAGTGTAGTAAGCCAGAAAGAGAAAACAAATACCATACATTAACGCATATATGTGGAATCCAGAAAAATGGTACAGATGAACTTACATGTAGGGCAGGAATGCAGACGTAGAGAATGGACATGTGGACACAGGGGGCAGGGGAGGGTGGGACGAATTGGGAGATTAGGTTTGACATAAATATACTACCATGTGTAAAATAGATAGCTAGTGGGAACCTACTGTATAGCACAGGGAGTTCAGCTCGGTGCTCTGTGATGACCTAGATGAGGGTGTTGGAGGGGGTGGTAGGAGGGAGGTCCAAGAGGGAGGGGATATAGGTATACATATAGCTGATTCGCTTCATTGTACAGCAGAAAACTAACACAACATTGTAAAGCAATTATACTCCAATAAAAAATAATAATAATTAGAAGCTGTAGAGAGGTAAATTCAAAAGATTAAAATCCAAATGATTATTTCAAACCTGAAATCCTTAATACTAAGGATAAACCAAAGCATTCTGCATTTACTAACATTATCTTGATGGTACATAAAATCATTTGACATATGTATATATTCTTTAGATGAAATTTATAAGTTAATCATTCTAAAAGGTTTCAAATTTTTTAAAGTTGAAATCTATAGCTCCCTCAAAATAGAGATGTGTTTCGTTAAGTGCCTATGAATAACTGTTAAATAATAATGTTAAAAGCATATGAGATGTGGTTAAAAAAATCAGCTAACCATTTTAAAAGCATAATATTCTATTTACAAATGTCTGCTGTTGGAAAGAGCAACTAAAATAAGTGGGTTAATATAAAGATTTAATTTCACCAACGAGACAGCCTGGGCTACCTGTTACCAGTAAAGAAGAAGTTGTGGTTGGATCATAACTGAATTCCCTTTCTGAAACTTTCAGAATCAAAGAAAGCTTGTAAACTATATGAGGTAATAATGGTAAAAGTACAGGCTTTGGAATTCAGATGAATCTGGATTCAAATTCCAATTGCTTCTGAACAACTCTGTGGTAGTGGCAACCTCTCCAAGTTCCCTCATTTATAAAATATGACCATCATCGCTTATCTTACAGAAAGTTAGATATATAAATTGTAATTTTTATAAACATTTAGCATAGTTGATGGTGATGATGGTAATACTACTATTACTACTATGGCTATTGCTACTACAAATTAACATTTATATAACAGTGCTTACTACGTTTGGTATAGCTACATTTCTAATTGCCTTCATATAAAACTTATTTAATCTTCATAATAATCCTATGAAGAAGGAAGGATTAATAATTCCATCTTACAAAGGAGGCAACTGAGGCAAAGAGTAATTTACCCAAGGTGACATACACAGTCAGTATGTTGCAGAACCAGGGGTAAGATGTTCAATAAAGTGTTAGTTCCCTCCCACTCTTTAGCAATTTAGTCAAATCTTTTCATTCAGAGATAAGCAATGTTGTGTTATATGATCAAGTAGGATACTTTAAAAAATGCCTTTATATTGGAAGTTCTCAAACTGGCTGAAATTCTTCCTTTTCTACTTATACAGCAAAGTTGGAGAGAGTCTCCCAAAATTTTAAAGGGCTATCTCCAAAATACATGCAGGAAATAACAACATCTACTATTTTTCAAATGCCCATTACATGCCAAATATGATACCAGGTACTATACATACTTTGCTTCTTTAATCTTCACAAAAATCTCAGAAGATATTATTCCCATTTTAAAGTTGAAGAAACTCATATTCAGAGAGATTAAGTAAAGTGCAAAGCTATTACATGGCCAGAGTGTTTGAACTTGAATTTAGGTGGGTCTTATTACAAATCTTATATTCAATATGCAAGTCCATCCATGAGGTGTATTCTACTCTACTTTTATACAGCCCCTCTAGGGATGTTGTAGAACTATCACATGCCTTTTTAGGAACTCAACCTCTGAAAATTCATTGCCAAAGGATGGCAATTCCTCCAAGTAATAAGAGTTATAAGAGAATCAGGAAGGACACATTTCTTTTTTTGGGGGGGCTCTAGAATAAAGTCTTGTTAGAGATCCTATCACCTTCATATAATATGTACATGAGATACATAGATAATGCAAACAAACCCATGCATATACACACACAACTTCATTATCAAGAGTTATTCAAATAATTAGAAAATTTTAAAAATTAGAGAAAAATATAAGGTTACCAACTACAGAAAAATATAAGGTTATCAACTACAGCTGCCATTATTCAATGCCAATTGTGTACTTTTAGCTAACATCTATGAAGTAGAATCGGAATGTTGAGAACCATTCTTAAGAGACTGGAGAACTAGAACCATTCTGAGCAGTACTTAAAACATGTTACCCCAGTCTCACATGGTCAACACATTTTTCTTCCTGGCTAGAGTCTGAAAAGTGCTACCCATATTATGTATCTATAGTCTGCCTGCTGTAGTTCAAGCAATAATAAAGAAGGTTTAGTTTTGGAACTGCACTTAATCTACCTCACTGCTAATCACTGTTTCTTTGAGATCTGCTTCAGACGGTACAGAGGGCTGGAGTACAAAGAAAAATGCTCAGGGCGAAAATTCTTCCTTCTAGGATTTATCACTAACTACTTAAAAATAAAACATGACGGCTGTTAATGTATCAAAGACTTTTCCCATCTTTGCTTTATTGTATATCTAGGTAAATTTATTATAATCTAGTGTTAAGAGAATGTTGTAGCGGGCCTTAGTTTAAAATTCAACTAAGTAAACTCTATTTAACAACATATTTGTCAATGTTAATAAGTAGTTTAACTCATGAGACCCTAAGTTCATCATTTTAAGATGAGAGGGCTAGACTTGGTTTGGGGGCCCAAACTAGTAAACCTTGAAGGCCTGTGCAGGAGAGCTCCAGGACTGCCACTGCCACTCTTGCCTCACTCCTCAGTCTGCTAGGCCAGTACACAGAGGGGAGTGTGCTTGGCAGTGTCATAACCTTTTCCCTGTTTTACGTGGAATTTGTAACCATCTAACAAAAAGACTGAGGATCGCTGGATTGAATGTTTTCTAAGATTTATTTTTTTTCCAGCTTTTTTATCTGCTTAACTAAAAGATAATCTAACAATGTTATATATGATGTAATATTCCCCATATTCTTCTTTAAAAAATGTTACTCCTAAAAAAGAGCTTCATAAAAATAACAATTATTGAAGGTGACTCCTATTTCAACCCCCTAAAAATTAAAATTTAATGGAATAAAATGAAGGCTCTAAAAACAGATTTAGGACAATAGAAATGTTCATCAAAAGTCAAAGTGTGATAAATCCTAGAAGAGGACTGGCTTAAAAATGATTAAAATAAACAAAATTTTAAGTATAGGAATGTACAAATTTACAGTATTCCATTATATAAAGGCTTTAAGGAAATATCTGAAAATGATGAATCAAACTGAGTTACAAATACTTACTTGTAAATGGGTAATAACTCATGTCTTTTGATGGCACTGTCTGATTTTGTATCACTGTCATGCAACCTTTGCACATGTCTTCCAGTTCGAAGTGGAGGGCCTAACTTGTCCATCTTACTATTAAAATATATAAAGGTGTACCCATAAGGAGAATGCTACTGCTTGTTTCTTTATATTAAAAAAAAATTTTTTTAAGACATTATTCTGGTTCATCAGAAATCCAACCCCCAAGCTCTTAATTATCTGCCAGGGTAAGGACTAATGTCAAAAAAGAATCCTCAGACAGTTCATACAATGTCCATTATTAGATATGAATATTCTGACTATGCAGGCCACCCTGCCAGTTTTGATAAACATCCTAACAAATCCCATACTTATACACAGCAGGGCAATGGAATCAATAAAAAAAAACTTAAGAAGGATTTGTTTCAAATAAAATTCGTGAAGCCAGAGATGAACTGAAAGTTGTTAGTCTGGTAAATAAAGACAGATTTGACGTTTGTTCTTGTGGAGCTCACAAATAATCTAATTTTCCCCTTCCTTGAATCATAGACCCTTTCTCTGTCTTCTTCTTTATTATTTTATTTTATGATTTCCCCTACCTTTAAAAATTCCAAATATAAAATAATGAATCAAATAATGTATTTTTATCTTTATCCCTATCTGACTTTCTAACAAAGAATGACTATTTCTAAAATTTATCCAGAGAAATGTAAAACATGATCCTATGAAAATGTGGATGGCAATTCTAAAAATCACATGTAAAAATGTTAAGTGGCCATGCCATCTGAAGCTTACTAATTTTTTTTTTAACCAGAAGTATAAAGGATTTCCAGCTAGTGAATAACAGAAAAACTACAGGTTTGCAAAGAACTCATTGTTTTACATCAACCAAATTATATTATCACCAACCAATATCCATTCATAGTAGGGAGCAGGGAAAATTAAATTAGGAAACTAGAACTATCTTAAATGACTACTGAATGACACATCACTGCTTGATAACTTAAAAAGTATAGTTTATTTTAAAGGGATTTTTTTTTTTTTTTTCTTTTACTCATTTAAACCCTGGGCACCTACTATGTATCAGGCACTGTGCTAAATTCTGGGGATATTGTGGCAAATAAGACACACCTGATGCTTTGTTCTTACTAAGGAGTTTAGTGTCTAAAAAGAATTTGTTCATTCCTCTAGATAATAAGGGTCTCTAAGGAAGGACACATTTTGTCTACTTTCTGTTCCTTCAGTATCCTATACATAGCAGGCATTTTGTTGTAAAAGGTGATATTAATATTTTGCTGGTGGTGATACTTAAATTAGGTGTTTACATCATATTCCTAAAAACATTTTAAAGAATTTTTTAGATGCCGCCATTAAATATATGTATATATATCAAAATTTCTAAAATTTCCAAGACATTAGTCTCAGAACATTAATTCTGAGACTCAAGTCTCAGAATATTAATTTTATGGGCTTTATTTGTGAGAGATTACTGGAAAATTCACGTATTTAGACTTTTAATTAAGAAATCAGATTTTTCTTTAAATTACTTGATAACAATCAAAACATTATTGTTCCAAACAGTGTTTATCTCACAAAAGGCATCTGTGGATTTGGAAAAAGAAATAAAAGATCTTTCTTCCTCAGAAAAAAGTTATTGCAATTAAAATTTAAAAATTTAGAAACATTTAAAAAATGGATACCTCTAACATGATAAGAACTATTAAAATCTTATGTATGATAAAACAAAGGAGATGAGTACAATCTAATAAAAATCTAAAGGTAATTATCAATTATCTAGTGGGAGTATTACATATTTTACATATGTGAAAAAACTGCTAGTATTTTCAGATTTTAAAAACATAATTAAAAGGCAGTTCCAATGATGATTTTACCGTACCACATACCTGTGTTATGAAATTCAACTCAACTGATATATCTACCTATGTATATGTATGTGTGTGTTCAAATGTTACTTAGGCTAAATGTTAGTATATGTTGTATGAAGCTCAAATCACTTAAACTTATGTTCCAGTAAAATGTGCTACTGTTATGCTATGTTATTATCAAGGTCTAACCGTACAAAAATAAAATTTAAAAATTTCATAATGTAATCAAGATTACATGATACATAAATTTATACATAATGTATTTTCTATAATTTTTAATAAATATAATTTTATATAAATGAATTTATATATTTAAGTGTTTTTACATATAAATTTTGCTTACATATATATTTTAAATACCATGAATAGTCAATGTTGGGGTAATTAAATAAATTTTAAAATTATCCTGGGACCTAATTAAACTTAAAGGCTTTTGCACAGCAAAAGAAACCATCAACAAAACAAAAAGACAACCAACTGAATGGCAGAAAATATTTGCAAGTAGTACGACCCTTAAGGGGTTAATATCCAAAATATAAACGGCTCATACAACTCAACATCAAAAAAACAAACAAAAGACCTGAATAGACATTTTTCCAAAGACGACCTACAGATGGCCAACAGGCACATGAAAAGATGATCATTGTTAATGATCAGAGAAATGCAAATCAAAACCACAATGAGCTATCAAAACTTACACCTGTCAGAAAGGCTACCATCAAAATGACCGCAAATAACAAATGTTGGTGAGGATGTGGAAAAAAGGAAACCCTTGTACACTACTGGTGAAAATGTAAACCGGTGCAGCTATTGTGGAAAACGTAAGGAGGTTTCTCAAAAAAACTAAAAATAGAACTACCATATGTCCCAGTAATTCCACTCCTGGGTACAGATCCAAAAAATGACTAATTCAAAAGGATACATGCACCCAATATTCATAGTTGCATTATTTACAATTGCCAAGATATGGAAGCAACCTAAGTGTCCATCAACAGATGAATGGATAAAGATGATGATATATACATATATATGTACATATATACACACACACACATATGTATTGAGTACACACACACACACACACCCCAGAATACTATACAGCCTTAAAAAGGAATGAAATTTTGCCATTTGCAACAACATGGGTGGACTTGGAGGGTATTATTATGCTAAGTGAACGTAAGTCAGAGAGAGAAAGACAAATGCTGTATGGTATCACTTATATGTGGAATCTAAAAAATAAAATAAACTAGTGAATATAACAAAAAAGAAACAGACTCACAGATATAGAGAACAAGCTAGTGGTTACCAGTGTGGAGACGGAAGGAGGGAGAGACAGTTTGGGGCAAGAGATTAAGAGGTTCAAACTACCATGTATAAAATAAACGGGCTACAAGGATATATTGAACAACACAAGGAATATAGCCAATATTTTATAAGAACTATAAATGGATTATAACCTTAAAAATTGTGAATCACTATGTTGTACACCTGAAACATATAATATTGTACATCAACCATACTTCAATAAAAAATTTAAAAGGTAAAATCATCAGTTTATGAAAGAAGACCTTTCAAATACTTAAATCGTTCCCTAAACTGACTCGGATCCAGACCATTTACCATCTTCATATTTATTTTAGTGAACAAGAACACCTCTTTGCTCATGTCTCCTTTTCTATTAAACCCCTTCTTTTCTGTCCCTATACCTTCAGTAGCACTAAAGATAAGTCAAAGCAGGAACAAGATAAAGGGATATTTGAAAAGAAACTGAAATCTTTGCAAAAGTAGTGACATATTTTCAAAAGGAATTTAAAGTTTTAAACCCAACTGATTGCTTTCTGGTCAAAGTTTCTTCTCTATGTCTTTCTTGGTCTTGCACACCATCAGTAACTGACTTAAGAAAGTGAATAAAACAAGTAAAGGAACCAGGAGTTCTCTATTACATGTTTTGGCCTGCCCTCAGGGGCCTTAGATGTTTCAAGTTATGAAAAAAAAAAATCACCTTTGTTGATTTTAATACTGAATTTATACATCTATCTACATCGGGGGTTACTTTGATGATAAATTTTGAAAAAGTACAATGAGAAATCTACTTTATAATGTATTTTTACATTATTTACAAAGTTTGAGAAATTTCAACTTGATAGTAATAATTATGGACTATCAATATCAATGTTTTTAGAGTGCCTCTATGCTATTTTTCTTTTAAAGGGTCCAATTCAGTAATGACAGTGACACACCCAAGGTCTGAAAGAAATTAAGGCAGGAATAAACAAATCCATTCAGCAGTAAAAGAAGTCTTGCTACTGCTAAGGAAAAAAAGGAAGGTATTTTGAAGCCAAGCAAGCACATCTACACAGTGTAAATTTGGTGAAGAATAAGCAATTCTACACATAATGTAGAATCCCATACGAAATTCAAGGATATGTCCTTAAACTGGCACCTAGATTTGGTCAGAATCAACATGAAAGTGTATTTTTAATCCCTTATTGTTCTTTCAATTCAACCACAGAAATGTGTTTGAATGGATTAATAAAAGTTTTTTTTTTAAAAAACCCTTTGGTTCATGGGAACACTAATCTTTGGCCTAACTTCCTAGATATTCCACATGACTTAAAAACAGTTCCATCCTTGGGAATAAATGAAGAATCCTTAAAACCCATACCTTCAAATTATAAATATCTAATTCCTATGATAACTCGTTCATTCAGAAAAAAAGGGAGTGGCAAACTTTTCCTGTAAAAAGCCAGACAGTAAATATTTTAGGCTTTGTAAGCCACACCATCTATGTCACACTCAACTTTGTCACTGTAGCATGAATGCAGCCACAGACAATATATAAACAATTGGGTGTGGCCATGTTCCAATAAAAACAATTGTTGGGCAGGATTTGGCCCTCGGGCCATAGTTCAAAAAGATCACCTGTTCCAAAATATCAAAATTCCATACATGAGAGCATGCCAGTATTTTAAGATTTTGAAAATCTAAATGAAAGGCAAATTTCAATGAGGATCTTTAAAATTTTACTATAAAGAGTTATGATAAATATCACTAGATTATCCTGTATTCCTAGACAAAAACACTTAACTTTTTGTCAAGCTAATACATTTCTATAGATGATAAACTCTTCAATTTTGACCTAGACTTTTTAAAAGGACTATCTCTAGTTGCATGTAACTGCTATGATATGATTAGTATATCTAGAAAGGAACAATACTTTGGCAGGCTTTCCAAATATTCATAGCTGAATGAGCATTTTAAAAAATATTTGGCAACAGTATCAATCTATTTCTAATTTGAGACGAACTTTAACCTAGGGAAGGTCCTTGTTTATTGTTGATACCATTAGAATGAACCCTTAGAAAATAAGCCACTCAGTCCTGTACGACTGTAACAAAGCAGAATAGATAAAATAAAAAAATGATGTCTGAAATAATTTGGGGAAAAAATTTATCAAGTGGTATTTTGTATCTTTGTAGACATCTATAGCTCTGATACTTTGAGGCACTCAAAGTTTTGAAATCTGTCATAAAATTAATGACAAATTAATTTTAATCCTAAACTCATCAATCCTACACAGATAATGTAGTATCTCAATTCCATGGCAAAGTGAGCTTCCCTAATCCAACAGCCTAAATCATTGTTATCCACAAAAGAAGCCAAACACTGAAATTCTAGGTTCTGGCATTTCTAGATCAATAATAAAAGACAGAGAAATTCAGAAAAATCTAAATAATGATCTACACAAACCACACACATCAAAAGATTGGCTTATAAGAAAAGCCTGCTTCCACTCATACAAAAATATACTTAAAAACTAGACATTTATTTCTTACTTTTGTTAATATAAAGTATGAGAAACCAATTTCTTTAATTAAAAAATGCTCCTTACATGCATTCTGTTTCTCTAGTTTTACCACATCTATTACATTATATCTCCAAAGTAAACTCCTGTTTTTCAGAGTAACTGAACAGAAGTAAAACTTTGAAATCTGATACTTTAGCTATTGAAAATTATAGGCTGAAGTATTCAGTTAAGCTAGTAATTAACCATTAAGAAAACACAATTCTCAAGGCATGACTATGTAAACTCTCTGACACAATTCAAGCGTGGCAATATTTATTTAAAAGCTCTGTGTTTCATCATACGCCTAAAATCTCTAGGAGTAAAGAAAATCATCTTTTAGCTAAGAAAAAAATTTTCTATCAGGGGTATGTTTTGCTTAAATAAAAATTCTGTTTAAATCAGTCAACCCACAGGTTGTCTAGAATTATCAAACATATGAGAATTTTTCCAAGTAAAAAGATAAACTTTTCTGTGGTATGACTCCAATATATGCTAAACATTACAGACCACTGATACGTATGATTAAAGCTGACCAAAATAAAGATTATATATACCAGGCTCTAAATAATCAAGCCACTAAAATGACTCATTTTACTAATCTCAGAAGATGCTCAACTGCTTGAACATCACAGCTAGTCAGATGTCTTAATTCTATCTTTACTCAATCCTGAATTATCTGTGTCAATAAAAGTAATTATTGTCATACAAACCTCTAGTAATTTTCTTACCACTACCAGACCATGATTCTGTGATGGGTCAAAAAATTGACAAATGAGGAATTTACTGATTCACTATTTTTTTCATATATTCACCGAAAATTCGTGTGCCTATATGCCAAGCATTATACTATTCACATTTTGTAGTTTTATCTGTAAGCAAAGCAGACACAGGGCTTTGCTATCACAGAGTTTATAATCTAGTAAGGGAAAGAGACAAATCATTACCTCAATAATCTAAAAAAAATAACCAGCTGTGCCACTAAATAGTCGTGAAGGATTCTATTCAATATAGTAATACAGTAATGTTCCAGTTAATACAGTAATATATTGGTCAGAAGCACACATCACCACTCTCCTTCCAGTAGTTGGAAACAACGCCTTTAACACATAAGGATCATATATAAAATTGGGATTTAAACAGTTATGTTTGACAGTTCAATATAATATGGGACCACCAAAAATTTTAAATCTTTATAGCATTGTAGCAGGGCATAACATAAAATTCTTGTGCCTAAAGCCTTTGCTTGTTAGTAAAAACATTTTCTCCTAAAGATCAATAAATGTTGGTCAGATTTTCATAGATCAGTTGTCAAGGTGCAAGCAGAGTCACAGAAAGTTGTCAGAGCGAGACGGAGAAAAGAGATATGCACAAAGTCATATAGGTATTTAGGGGCAAAGTACGATCTAGAAGCCTAGCTTTCTAATCCAAAGTCAGTAACCCTTTTCATTTTACCAGCCAGCTTCACATGTCCTCTTTTATAAACACAGTGTCATCGGATGAATGGATAAAGAAGATGTGGCACATATATACAATGGAATATTACTCAGCCATAAAAAGAAACGAAATTGAGTTATTTGTAGTGAGGTGGATGGAGTTAGAGTCTGTCATACAGAGTGAAGTAAGTCAGAAAGAGAAAAACAAATACAGTATGCTAACACATATATATGGAATCTAAGGAAAAATAAATAAATAAAAGGTCATGAAGAACCTAGTGGCAAGACGGGAATAAAGACACAGACCTACTAGAGAATGGACTTGAGGATATGGAGAGGGGGAGGGGTAAGATGTGACAGGGTGAGAGAGTGGCATGGACATATATACACTACCAAATGTAAAATAGATAGCTAGTGGGAAGCAGCCGCACAGCACAGGGAGATCAGCTCGGTGCTTTGTGACCACCTAGAGGGGTGGGATAGGGAGGGTGGGAGGGAGGGAGATGCAAGAGGGAAGAGATATGGGAACATATGTATATGTATAACTGATACACTTTGTTATAAAGCAGAAACTAACACACCACTGTAAAGCAATTATACTCCAATAAAGATGTTAAAAAATTTTTAAAATAAAAATAATAAATAAATAAATAAATAAAAACACAGTGTCAGTACAACTTAATAGTGTCAACTCTTAAAATTACCAGTATGATAGGAAAGGTACTAAAAAAATACCAGCCTTTAATTCATAATCAACTAAATGAAACTACTGTTTGTAAAGTTAAAACATATTGCTATGTCTATACTTTAGTTAAATATCCAGTGGGTCAACTCAGCAGAGAAGCAAAACAAACAAAAAAAATCGATCAGTTTTTTTTAGCACTGGAAGATGAGAACTTTTTACTTTTCAACCACCTGTTCTACTGATAACCTGTCTCTTAAGGATAGCCTGTCTCTTCTTTCTGGAAGCACAACAAAGAGGAAAGACATTTAACTAATCAGATCTTGTTCTTTTTCTACAATGATTACATTAAACTCTTTTTAGGTCTTACACTTTCTATGTAGTCCAAATTAGGAAACAAAAGGCAGTTAGTCTCTATTGATAGATACCATCATATATATTTCCTACATAAAAAACAAAGTGAGAACCTAGATCTGAAAATAATGTATGCTATGTTTCCTAAATCAACTTTATCAGTATCTGTAAAGATAAAGAATAAGGCCGCATTCTAATAATCATATGGCAATTCCTTAATTTTCTAGTTTATCAAAATGGAAAGTGAGTTTCTACTGGAATAGAAAGACTTCTATTAAAAACTCTAGTGTTATCACAAATTTTCCCAGATTAAAATAATTGTTGAAAGCTTAATTATGCTACTTTATTAAAAGCCATGTATATAAAACCATAGAAAGATAAAAAGTATTTTAAAATTATTAAATTTTTATAGCTTCTATCAAAGTATACATGGAGTTTGTATCCTACATACTTCTCCTATAATAGCAGGATCATCTTTTAAAATTTATATATATTTTATGATTGTATAATATCCTTTTGTAGATTTTCACAATTTGCTATTCAAACAAAGCTAGACATTTAGGTGATTTTATTTTTTTTTACTTTATAATAAAAACATGAAAAGAGGGCTTCACTGGTGGCGCAGTGGTTAGGAATCCGCCTGCCAGTGCAGGGGACACGGGTTCGTGCCCCGGTCCGGGAAGATCCCACATGCCGCGGAGCGGCTAGGCCCGTGAGCCACACCTACTGAGCCTGCGCGTCTGGAGCCTGTGCTCCGCAACGGAAGAGGCCACAACAGTGAGAGGCCCGCGCACCGCGATGAAGAGTGGCCCCCTCTCGCCGCAACTGGAGAAAGCCCTTGCACAGAAACGAAGACCCAACACAGCCAAAAATAAAAATATATAAATAAATTAATTTTAAAAAAAAAAAGTAAAGATTGATGAGATAAAACTAAAGAAGTAAAGTTAGAATTAAAAAAAAAAAAACATGAAAAGAGACTAATGTTTACTGCCAAAGAGACTCCAATTTGTATCCTGCTTCCAACTCTTAACAGCTGTGTAGCTTTGAGTGAATTACTCTGCTTCTCTGATCCTCTCATCCTATGGCAGTGGGTAGTTTTAATAAAAATAATGTAAAATGTCTAGCACAGTGCCTGATACATGCTTAAAAAATAATGATTATAAAAATCTACCATATTTGAAGTGATTTCCTTAGACTAGATTCCCAGAAGTAAAATTATTCAATCGAAGATATGAATGTTTTTAAGACTCTTGATAAATGCCACCAGATTTTCTTCCTAACTGGTTATACTAATTTAGATTCTCAATAGCAGTGTGTGAGCTCCTGACGAGCAATATGTTAAAAGACAAACTTAGAAATTAAGATTAATGAAAAAGCCAATTACCTAAACAAAATAAAACCTTAGTATCGTGTGTGTATATATTTATGTATGTATCACTAATAAATTAAATTCAATGTAGACTTACCCTACATGAGGGACTGCTATCCCTTTATGGGAGGGAGACAAGGTCTGAAGTTTGTTTCCCAAAGAGCTGCTAACTGAAGACACTTTACCTGAAGGAACACCTTATAATAAAAAAGGGTATTAGTTTTAATGACAGTCTGAAAAACAAAAATCACATAAAACAGAGCATCTGACAAGGAAAACAATGCTTTAGTGGCAATAAATCTTTGTGGCAAAAGAACAAAATGAGTTATCAAATAAGAAAAAAAAATTAAATAAAATTTCCAGGGAACAACATATACATCCTTCATTTATAATTTCTGTATTTCTTTCTTACAATTTATATACAAATAAAGATACACTTCAGTAATCACTATTTTCTTCAAACCATTAAATATTTGTCTATTAAGGATAATTGTCAAGTTCAGAGAGGGATAGGTAGAAACGAGGGGAAAAACACTGTGGTCAAAGAATCAAGAAAAGAACTTGGTTGACTATTCTCAAGAGATGATATATCACAACAACAATGAGGGTAGACATATAGCTAAAAAAAAAAAAGGACTATAAAATATCTAAAGTAGAAGCTACTGGAAGTTACTTTATTTCTAACCCAAAATAATTACTTATCCTCCACATCTCGTCCTAATTATAAATCTATTTTGAATAATCCAGAATACTATATTCATTTCCTTCTGTACCAACACTGTTAAAAAAAAAAAATCAAGTTATTTTATGGATCTCATTACCTACAACAGTTTTGCTAGTGCCGCTTGGTTGTGGTAATCGTGAAGATCCTGATGAGGTGGTTCCAGGAGAATTTGACTTTTTAAGTGCAGGAGCCTTATACTAAAATAATGAAAATAAAATATTTGATCAACATCACTCTTTGATTATGGATTGTAAACCAGTGTTTCAAAAGCATACATTACCTTAAATGAGCAATCTTTTTATTAGTTACTGAATTATCCAAATTTAGAAAGTGTAGGTTAAAATATATCACCTCACAGAGAGGTTTCCCAAAATATGTTTCTTCTCAAAACTGGAGTACTAAAAGTTTGGCTCAGATGTTGTACTGCTAAAATAAACTAAGAGCAACTTTCCCAGTTCAAAGAAAATAAAATGGATGAAATGGAAAAATATTTCCTCAATGTTAAGATTTTAAATGCCAACCATAATAACAGAAAAACTTCAAAACGCCCAATGATGCTCACTCAGTGGTGTCGCTTTAACGGTCAAGAGTTTTACATGTTCCTGGGTATGGTTTTATATTTCATATATATAATCCAGTCATATTTCTTACTGATAAAAATTCATAAGAGTACCTATCAGTCTGAACAAGTTTTACAATAGCTGCTTAATGGATTATTGCCCCAATGTGGAGAGAAAGAGCTAATTCTGGCTTTAATAACCTCACCAGACCATGTTAGATGAATGGAATGTGGGCTGAGAAAGACAGGGTATTTTAGCTTATCTCGTTTATTCTCATTTTTTCTCTATTCTCTAGAGATATCACCATTAATTTTATTTTACTGTCTCTTACTTGAGCCAAATTTTGCTCTGTTACTGAATTTAAAAGAATCTTATTGAACACCCACTCCCATAGAAAGAGGTGAATTTGCCCAGGGTTACAACCCAACTTAACAACAAAATAGGAATTAGGACTCACGCCACCTTAGTTCTAGCCCTATACTCCAACTATAAGGTGATTACTGTGCTTGCATGTATGTGTACTTGAGCCCAATGCATTATTTAGACTGCTTTGGACTTAATGAGAAAAATTGGTTTTAAACCTAATTTTCAAAAATCAAATCATATTTATAACCTATAATCAGTATAAAATTTAAGATGTGCTACTAATGAAAACTGCTAAGCACAAATTTTGAAGTCAAATATTATCTCTCTTCAAAATTCAGTATTTGACCTTTTACAAAAACAAATCTTGGTAAAATGGTCTCTCTCTCTCTCTCTCTCTCACACACACACACACACACACACACACACACACACACAAATAACACGGACATTTGGCAGTATAATGCCAGAAACTGCAATTTCTTAAGCACTTGGCAACTAGAAAACCTCTGATAACTGTCTGTCAAATGAACAAATGACTAGGAGACTTTGGAGATGAGCCATATAAATATACTGTTTCTTTGAAAACCTAAGGGGTATTTCTGGTTAGTGTCAGTCTCTCCTACTAAAATACCAATGCTAATGAAGACATTAGGCAAGATTTTAAAACTAACAATATGGAAAAAAAGACCTAACAAAGACTTGTCAAAATATTAGAGGCATGTCTACTAAAAATAGGGTCAATAAAATTGGATTAAGAAACAGGATTGGTGACCCACTCATACTGTGCTAATTACCAAAAACAGAGCAAAATGATTAGCATTAATAAAAGATACTGGTATAGCATATTACACATTGAGAGGTCAAATTTTAGGCAGGAAGGGCCCTGGCAGCATTATATACCAGTACTAGAAATTTTTATTCACATATTAGGAATTACTATTATTAACTTAATGGCTTACAAACAGAAAAAGGCAGAATATTCCTTTCAAAAGGTGCTTTGCTTTTCCCTTCCGTAGAGACCTCCTACTATTTTACTCAATTTTTTGGTCAGATCTTCTGAGATGACCAGAACCTAGCCCAATTTTATCTATCTCCTATAATATTTCCTATTACTTTCAACCCAAACTAGTCACGTTAGATTCCTTACTGAATCCTCATACTACTCGGAATGCCTCTTGTTTAAAACATATTCACCTGTCTCTCAGTAACTTGCTGTTCCCCTGACCTAGATAATATGACTCCTTCCTTACTGACCTGTATTTTATCTATTCTACAACATCAAGCTGAAATTCTACTGGCAGGCTTTCAGGATGACTCTAGCTAGCAACAATTTTGTATAAATTTACTTTAATGATCAAAAGAACAAACTCTGATTTTATAGTTATACTCAATACATATTTCATTCATCATATAAGTATTTGTTAGGTGATTATTTCATGTGTTTTTATACAGATCACAAATCTAATAAATTTTGTTAGTAAAATATTCATATTTACGAAGACTTTTTATTGAAATTGGAAAAAGCTTAAAGAACGTGGAGGATGTTCATTTCTGATAAAATGGTAAAAGGTACTATTTGTACCAACCCTTCAACTAAAAAATTTAAAATGCTCAGGAAAGTATAAAAAGTCATTTTAAAAGCACTGAATGTCAGATGAGAGGAAAAAGAACTGCCAGGCCAACACCATGTGAGATTGTAACAGGGTCTGGCCATCACATGGATTTGTTTTATGATTATGCATTACTAGATGGTACAGCAAACTAAAGCCAGTAATTTAATTTAATGTGTCTCCAGACTGGTAGATACCTGGAAGAAACAAGTACAAATTTTCTCTGAAAAAGGCACTTCATAAGATTAATCCTCGTGAATAACATTTTAAGTGCAACAGCAGAAAATGGTCAATAATAATCACAAACATAATGATATAAGGAACCACAAATGAAAAAAGCAAGAACATATCCATAAAGGTCACATGACATAACAATTATCAGACACATAACATAAAACAATTATGCTTACTACATTCAAAGATATAAAAGACGACTTTGAAAATATCAACAGGGAATTGGAAACTATAAAAAGTAACATAGAAAGTTAGAAAAATAGTCAACTTGAAGAAATTAAAAATACAATAACAGATTACAAATTCAATGGTGGAGAAATGAAGCAGCTGTATAATCCTCCTATAGATAATGATTTTAAAAAGAGGATTTAAAAAAAGGATTTTAAGAGATTGGAAATCATCCAAAACCAGTCCTTCTGGAAACTGTATCTCTGGGTTTAATTTCAGGAAACGAGAAAGAGAAGGGAAGCGGAAGGGAAGGGGAAAGGGGAGACAAGGAAAGGAAAATGAAAACAGGAAAGCATGACCCATATTCAGCAAAAAAAGTCAACAGAAACTGACTTCATGTGGGAACAGGTGTGTAAGACTTTGTAATTAAGAATTTCAAAACAGTTATTATAAATATGTTCAAAAAGTAAAGGAACATATACACAAGAATTAAAGGGAAATATGGTAACAGTGAATGAACATACAGGGAATCTCAACAGAGAAATGAAGGTAAAATATAGGCATTTTTTCAGATAACCAAAAACACAGAATTCACTGCCAGCAGATCTGTACTATTAGAAGGCTAAAGAAACTTATTCGGGCTGAAGGAAAATGGCAAAATTGGCAACACAGATTTATAAAAAGAAAGGTCTGGAAATGATAATGTATGAGTAAATATAAAATGCATATACAGGTATGCATAAATATATATATAGTGTGTGCCTATATATGTATAAATATATGTTCACATATTATTTTCTCCTAATTTCTTTAAAAGACAGATTTTAAAGCAGTAAGTATAACACTTATAACAATACACATCAAGAGTACTGATGGCTTTATAATGTCTACAGAGTTTTACATATATACAACAACAACACTAAGATTGGTGAGAGGTATATAAACATATCAATAGACAGGGTTAAGTTAAAGATGTATTTTGTTATTCCTAGGGTAACAATTTTACAAAATACAGAGACTTATGGCTAGAAAGCCAATAGAGAAAATAAAATGTCTTTTACTAAAACAAGAGAGGCAAGGAAGAAGTAACAGAGGAATAAAAACAAAAATAAAAAAAGACAAAATAGAAAATAGCAACATAGCAGACCTAAACACAACATATCAATGATTACATTAAGTGTAAATGCCAAAACACTTCAACAAACAGGTTGAGGTTGTCAGATGGATTAAAGAAAATTACAGGCTGTCTACAGGAGATGCAAATCCACAAATTTAAGTTAAAGAATAGAAAGAAAATTAGGATAATTAAGCTGAAACAGCGATGTTATCGATGAAACAAATTTCAACACAAGGAATGTTGCTAAAGACAAAAAGGGACACTCCATATGATAAAAGAATCAATAAATACAGAAGATATTACATTTATAAATGTAAAACACATTTAATAATAAGAGAAATTCAAAATACTTAAGCAAAAACTGGCAAAATTAATGAGAGATAGAAAAGCTCACAATCATAAAGATTTTAACACATTTCTCTTAGTAACTGATGGAATAAAAAGGCAAAAGAACATGGAAGATCTGAATGAAGCTACCAGCCACCTTACCTGACTGACATTTATAAAACTTTATACCCAACAACTGCAGAATACACTCTGCTTTTCATATGCCACAGAACATTCATTAAAAGAGACCACATGCTAGGCAATTAAACAAATCCCAATAAGATAAAAATCTTACCAAGTACATTCTCAGACCACAACAGAATTAAAACAACAACAACAAAACATCTAGAACAGCTCCAAACACAGTTGGCCCCCTGTATCCATGGGTTCTATATCCATTGGTTCCATGTTTACAGGTTCCGAATCCATGGATTCAACCAACCACAGGTCAAAAAAAATTCCAAAAAGTTCCAAAAAGCAAAACTGGAATTTGCCACATGCATACAACTATTTACATATCATTTATACTGTATTTACAACTATTTACATAGCATTTACATTGTATTAGATATTATAAGTAATCTAGAGATGATCTGATTAAAATATGTGGGAAGGATGTAGGTTATATACAAACACTATGCAATTTTATAGAAGGGACTTATCCTTGGTGGGGCAGGGAGTGTGGGGTGGGGTTCCTGGAACCAATCCTCCAAGGATACCAAGGGATGACTGTATCTGGAAGTAAATGACTCATATTTGACTAGACTTTGAGTAAAAGAAGTCACAAATTTAAAAATGTTTTGAACTGAATAATAAAAAAAAACACATTATTAAGATTTTTGAGATGTAGCTAAAGCAATGCTAGAGCAATAAAACCAAAAGCTGTTTCTTTGAAAAGATGTAATGAAATTGATAAATCTCTAAACAGAATAATCAAGGGAAAAAAACTAATCAGAGGGAAAAAAAGAGAATACAAAATACCTCTATTAGGAATGAAAAAGAGGATATCACTACAAATTTCTACATTAAGAAGTTAACACCTTTGGTCAATAAATCCAATTACACAAATTACTTAAGAGATACAAATTGCCCAAACTGACACCAAGAAGAAATGAAAATCTGAACAGCTTTATATCTACCCAAGAAAATGAGGTAGATGAAAAGCTCTGGAAAAAAAAGAAAAACCCATACCTAGATGGCTTCACTGGTGAGTTTTAGCAAACATACACAATAGGAATAATACCAATACTGTAAAAGTCTACAAAAAAAGAATTTACAATAACTCTTTCAGGAAATGGAGGAGGAAATAACTGCAAATCCGTATGATGCTAGCATTACCCTGATACCAAGACCAGCTAAAGACATCAAAAGAAGAGAACTACACACCAATATTTCTCACAAGCATAGAGGCAATGATTCTAAATTTTAGCATATCAAATCCAATAATTTATAAAAAGGGCAATAATTCTTAACAAAATAGAATTTATTCATGGAATGCAAAGTTGGTTTAATATCTGAAAATAAATAAGTGCAATTCATCACATTAACAGGGTAAGACAAAAACTATGTTATTTCAATAGATAAAGAGCATTTGACAGAATGCAAAATGCATTCTTGGTTTAAAAAATAACTCTCAGCAATTAGAAAAGAACTTTCTCAGCCTGACAAAGGGAATCAACAAAAATCCACAGCAACATCATACTCAATGGTGAAAAACTGAATGGTTTTCACCTAAGAACAGAAGAAGGCAACTCTCCCACTCTCACAACTTTTACTCAACATTAGACTGAAAATTCTAGCTAGTGCAATAAATTATTACAGGGAAAAAAAGGGATACAGATTGAAGAGGAGGTAGTAAAACTGTCCTTATTTACAGATGACATGATTGTGTACATAGAAAAACCCTATGATATCTACAATAAGCTATTATAATTAATAAGTGAATTTAGCAAAATAGTAGGGTGCAAGATTAGAAACAACGTCAAGATCAAACAAGATAAGGAAAACACTCTTGAAATAATTTTTTTTTTTCATCATAAGAAAAAAAATTCAGTAATCGTGTATGGTGATGGATGTTAACTAGACTTATTGTGGTGATCACTTTGTAATATAAACAAATATTGAGTCATTAGGTTGTACACCTGAAACTAATATAATGTTCTACATCAATTATATTCAATTAAAAAAAAGAACACCTAAATAAGCAAGAAATATAACAAATTCATGGACTGGACAATTCAATATTAAGATGTCAATTTTCCCCAAATGACTTATATATTTAATGTAATTTCAATCAAGCACTAGTAGACTTTTTTTGTAGAAATTAGCAGAACAATTCTAAAATTTATATAAAATGTAAACAACCTAGAATAACCAAAGTAATTTTAAAAAGAAAAAACAAGTTGAAGAATTTAGACTACATGATTTTAAGACTTCTATGGTATAATATTTAGTATGGCAATAGGGTGGTATTAATAAAAGGACATAGATCAATAAAAGATTAATAAATAGATCATAGATCATAGATCATAGATCATAGATCATAAACATAGATCAATAATAGATTAATAAAAGGACAAGATCAATGGAACAGAACAGTATGTCCTGAAATAGACCTAAAAATATACATTCAACTGATGATCAAACAAGGTGCTTAGGCCAATTCATTGGGTAAAGAAGTCTTTTCAACAAATGGTGCCGAAACAACAGATTATCCATATAGAAAAAAATTAACAATTGCCCTTTACTTCACATCATACAAATATTAGCTTGAAATAATCCACAGATCTAAATGTAAGAGCTAAAACTATAAAATTTCTAGAAGACAAAGGAGAAAAATCTTTGCAAGCTTGGAAAGGGTAAAGATTCCTTAGAACCAAGAAGAAAAAAAAATCATAAAAGAAATAATTTATAAATTAGACTTTATCAAATTTTTAAGCTTTTGCTTTTCAAAAGCCATCCTTAAAAAAAAAAAGCCAAGACACAGAAGGGAAGAAAATATTGTTAATATACATTTGAGAAAAGACTGAGAATATTTAACACATGCTTTCATTCATAAGAGAACCTAAAAAAAGGACAAAAAAACCTTCCAGATACTTCACAAAAGACACAAATGACCAATAAGAACACAAAATGATACTAAAACTAATTGGTTTTCAAAGAAATGTAAATTAAAATCACAACAATACACCACCATACACGCACTACAACAGCTAAAATGAAAAAGATTGATAATATTGAGTCTGGGAAAACCTAAGACAGTGAAGATATAAACTCAATCCCAGCTGATTCAATGCAATCCTAATCAAAAATTTAATAAAGGTGTGTATGTATGTGCACATGTGTGCAATGACCTTAAAAAGATAATTTCAAATTTATGTGAAAATGCAAAGGACCAAAATTAGCTAAAACAACCTTAAGAAACAGAAGGTAGAAGAAAAAGTTCTACCAGATATCAAGATTTAAAGCTAAGAACAAAGCCAGAGGTATCATGCTCCCTGCCTTCAGACTATAATATAAACCTACAGTAATCAAAATACCATGGTACTGGCACAAAAATAAGACACCTAGATCAATGGAACAGAATAGAAAGCCCAGAAATAAACCCATGCACCTATGGTCAATTAATCTACAACAGGGAAACAAGAATATACAAGGGAGAAAAGACAGTCTGTTTAATTAAGTGGTGCTGAGAAAATTGGATGGCTACATATAAAAGAATGAGATTATAGCATTTCCTCAAACCATATACAAAGATAAACTCAGAATGGATTAAGGACCTAAATGTAAGACCAGAAACCATAAAATTCCTAGAAGAGAAAACAGGCAGAACACTCTTTGACATAAGTCATAGCAATATTTTTTTTAGATCTGCCTACTAAGGCAAAGGAAATAAATGAAAAAATAAGTGAATGGGACCTAATTAAACCTAAGAGCTTTTGCACAGCTGAGGGAAACCACTGACAAAACAAAAAGACAACCTACTGAGTGGGAGAAAATCATTTGCATATGATGTGACTGATAAGGGATTAACATCCAAAATTTATAAACAGCTCATACAACTCAACATGAAGAAAACAAACAACCCAACTAAAAAATGGGCAGAAGACCTAAATAGACATTTTTCCAAAGAAGACAGAGATGACCAACAGACACATGAAAAAATGCTCAACACTGCTAATTATCAGAGAAATGCAAATCAAAACTACAATGAGGTATCACCTCACTCTGGTCAGAATGGCTATCATCAAAAAGTCTACAAATAATAAATGCTGGAGAGAGTGTGGAGAAAAAGGAAACCTCCTACACTGCTGGTGGGAATGTAAATTGGTAGAGCCACTATGGAGAACAGTATGGAGGTTCCTTAAAAAACTAAAAATAGAGTTACCATGTGATCCTGCAATCCCACTCCTTGGCATATATCTGGAAAAGATGAAAACTAATTCGAAAAGATACATGCACCCCAATGTTCACTGAAGCACTATTTACAATAGCCAAGACATGGAAGCAACCTAAATGTCCACCGACAGATGAATGGATAAAGAAGATGTGGTATATATATATATACATATATATATATACACACACACAATGAAATATTACTCATCCATAAAAAGGAAGTAAATATTGCCACTTGCAGCAACATAAATGGACCTAGAGAATATCACAGTAAGTGAAGTCAGAGAAAGACAAATACTGTATGATATCACTTATATGTGGAATCTAAAAAAAACAAACTAGTGAGTATAATAAAAAAGCAGACTCACACATATAGAGAACAAACTAGTGGTTACCAGTGGAGTGAGAGAAGGCAGGAGGGGCAAAATAGACATAAGGGATTAAGAGATACAACCTACTATGTATAAAATAAATAAGCAACAGGATATATTGTACAGCACAGGGAAATATAGCCATTATTATGTAATAAATTTAAATGAAGTATAATCTGTAAAAATACTGAATCACTATGCTATATACCTGAAACTAATGTAATATTATAAAACCCACTATACTTCAATTAAAAAAAATTTCATAAAGCTATAGTAAATAAAAATATTATTGTGGTCTGGGGACTATATAAAAAGGCAAAAATTGATTATATGTAAAGTCAAAATAGTGACTACTTCATGGGTGTTGGAGGCTAGGAGTGAGAGAACATTACATTCTGGGAGTGAAACACTAGTGGAGGCTTTTGTAAGACTAACAATATTCTATTTCTCAACTTTCTTGTGGTTATGCATGTACTTATGTTTTGTGCTTTTTTTTCTATGTGTATAATTTACAAAAAAAATAACGGGAAAATTGTAAGAAAAAATTAGAATAAAAGTGTTGTAAAAAATAAGAGCTTAGAGATAAATATTTAAAATGTTAACTATGTTGATAACTTTTAAAATATATATATTTCTCAAATTTTCCATAAAGAATAGGAATCCCTTTAATAATCAGAAAAAAATTTATTAAAAATTGCACATCATCTTTCCAGACTTAAAACTTCATTACTTTAGAATAAGTAGGGTAAGAATCAATCAGAATACTGATTTGGAAATCAGAATATGATTTCCTATCAGAATATGATTAGGAAAATTCCTAAATCATAAAATACTTATCGTATTGCTTTAAACTCATAAGGTAACTCAGCCTAGCCTAATCTGATGAAAGAGTACTGCAGGATCTAAATTATGCATGAGTTATTTCAAAATAATTTGTTTTTAAAATAACAAGACATGTAATTTAGCATACATTGGATGATATTTTTGGTTTGCTATGTCTTCATGGGTCTACTCTAATACAACCATGCCTGAATTTGATAAAATTCCTAGTGAAGAAGAATTATGAGAGCTTAACTGAATGGTAGAACTTTTTGTTTTTACCTATAGAAACCTGACCTTCACTGTGTTTGTATCATTATTTTGATTAGAGCAGGGTCAAAAAGTGGGCTGTAATCAGGCCAGACTACAGTTGCTAAATATGACAAGGAAGCATTTAAGCATGTTTAGGAAAAGTACTCTACTTAGTTTACTAATGTAGATCCAGTACCGGGTACAGTGTCTGGTTCAAAGACAGTACTCAAAAACTTCTTGAATGAATACAGATGAGAAAATATGGGGTCAGACTGAAATAAATATATATGACTAGGCATGGTATCAGAACTGATAAAATTTAAGGTGGGAACTTAAAAACTACTTGGATTTTACATTTACGAATCATTTGGCACCAAGTTGCTGGAATACACACATTCTATTGTATTTCCTTTGCTCTACTATTTTATTCTTAAAACAAAACAAAATCCTATTGATGTTCTTAACTGTTCAAAAGATATACATTGTTTGCCATCTGTTTTGGAAATTCTTCTAAATGAGTTTTCTTCACTATTCTTTCCCCACAATGATGATAGTAATAATGATATGCTCCATTTCCAATAATATTAACAGAAATTCAATAGGAGGATTCTCTCAAGGAGGTCTCAATTGCAATGTGGTCTTTTAATCCAATATTTTATTCATAAGTAACAAAAAAATAGATTTGATTATTTACTGTTTGCTAAGTTTACAGTACTAAAAAAAAAGTTTACAAATGAAAGCTTTGTGAAAAATAAAATTTGCTTAAAAGTATGATATTGTCAAAGTTTTTATGTAACAATATGCTCAAAGAAAAACAACAGTAGTGTAAAAATAAATTTAATATAACAAAATCCTTATATGGTTTATGGTTCTCTAAGTGCTTTCACACACATCATTTCATTTGCTTCTCACTATAGTTATGTAGATTACCAGTTCACAGATGAAGAAATGAAGGCTTACATACATTAATGTCATTTGCCTAAAAGTTCAAAAGTAGAAGTCTGGATGTGACCCCATGTTTTCATTTCCTCAAATGTGTTACTCATATATAACATGGAAACATTCACAACTTACATGATTTTCAAATGTGAATTTTTATTACCATTTTCTCACTCATCTAACCCTTCTAGTTTCCTCTGAATCTGCTGCATCTATTTTAAACTAATTTTCTCCCTTTTTTCCTAATACCTCTTTAAATCTGTATATTTTTAAGTCTTTACTAACTCAAGTCCACTTCAAATTTTCTTCTCAACTAGCCATTCAAATTTCTTACTAAATCCCTGAACAGTAATACATAAATTTTAGCAGGTGAGAAAACTGTAGTTAAACGTTCTGTAAAGAATAAACACAAAATGGTGAACTTAAAGTCATTTTCTCATTTATCTGTAGAAATGACTACAATGATTACCTGTGTCCGAGAAGTCGATTTTCCTTTGGTATCAGTAGGAAATTTGCCTTTATTACTAATACGTGCTGCCTGTTCTTTACAGAAATTTATATGTCTATCAGCTGCATTTTCATTAAATCTCCTCTGGCAATATGGACACTGGATATAATCTAAAACAGAAAAAAGCAACATAATACTTGAAATGGGACATAAAGAGTTATAAGTTTTATGAACAGTAACTCAAGACATATAACATAAATAACAATTGCTAAGCAAAAACTCTCATTTTCTTATAACCACCCAACCTGACTTATCTAAACTTAGTAAAGACATTTAAGAAAAAAGTATGCTAGTATATGATAAACTACAATTTTCTCCCAGCTTAGAATTTGAGGGGAAAAAAAAGATAAATCGTCCCTACATAAAAATGAATAAGTAAAGGAAAAATGTTAATTATTTTTTGCTTCTATATTACCATATGTTTTCATCACAAATATATATTTTCATAAGGTAGACTAGGTTAAGTAGTTAATAACACATTACATTAAATAAAAATTTATATAAAATTTTAAAATTTGGGCTCATCTGTTAAAATCTTTCATTTCAATTAGAGGAAAGCTGTCAAGAAATAATTTAATAGACTTTATACAGTTTTATTTTCTCTTAGAGATCCCAACAGATGGAATAAGTAATAAAAATATATCTCCTTAACATAATTAATTCAAATTTAAGAAACAGCAAATGTTGCAGATTATATATTCTCCCCAAATGCAGTATATAGTACAAACAAAACTTCTTACGAAATAAATCTTAAAGTTATCCCAGAAAGAACCAAATTTTATAGCACTGTGAAAGATTTCAACTCTATGAGATACAGAGAAGAAATAAATATAACAACTTAGCAGTGTCAAAAAAAATCTTCAATTTATTTCAACAGGTTTACTTTTTGAGCTGGAGTTTGCCCTTTAGAATTTAACACTCATCTGAATCTCAGAAATTTGTCCTGCTAACTAGTGAAATAGGTCTAAAATCTCTAATAACAAAGAAGTTGTTCTGTCAGGACTAAGCGATCAAAAAATTTCTGAAGTCCAAATTATCCTGAAGAACTGTCCCCCCGCCCCCACTCTGACTTATGTAAACATGAGAAATATAGCTGTGTTGAATAAGATGCAATATACAAATACCTCTAAAACAAAGAGAGAATTCAACTTCATGGGGAAAATTAAGGTAGAAATAGAAGAGACGCAAACCCAAACGGAACATTCCAGACATACTCATAGCATTAAAGTTAATTACTAAGACTCAAACAGGAGTTGGCAAACAAGGACCCATGGGCCAAATCCAGCCTGCCTGCGGCATGTTTCTGGAACACAGCCACATTCATTCATTTACATATTTTCTGTGGCTGATTTCTTGCAACAGTGGCAGAGTTGAGGAGTTGAAACAGAGACCTTATGGACTGCAAAACCTAAGATATTAACTATTGGTCCTTTATAGAAATTGTTTATCAACCTCTCCTCTACAATAAAATGTTATAAAGGATCATGCCTAACTTTCTTTTTACTAAGAAATTAATCCCAACTTAGAATACTAACACAATTTTAATGCAGCTAACTTGTTATATTAAAATAACTACCTCTTGAGGCTACTCCATTAACCACTGTCAAAATGTCAACGGTGCTATTTTAAATCTTTCATTATCTCAATTATCTCATATTTGGTTGCCAGCATCTTGCCTTGCTTTTGGGAACAATAAACAAAAAACTTTTACCCACCCAATGAAGAAAATATAAAAATACATGAATTTAGGGCATAATCTAGGTATATCCATCTATATGGTGGTTACCCCACTAGAACAATACATTTTTAGAAGCAAAATTATGATTTTTTTTTCCCCTTCCCAGATTACAAGATACCAAAGAACCAGGCAACATAATTATCTGAATCTTACTGAATGACTATATTACAATCGACATTATCCATGATTAAAATATTTCCTGGAATATTAACATTTAATATTTACTACAATAATTTTTAAATGATATTAAATGCTTTATAAAGTATTGAGATAAAAAGATAATGTATTTCTATGTTCAACACTGATGTGTCTTTATAAGCCTAAATGCCTGGATTGTCACCATTATTTTATAGGAAAACTTTTAAAGATCATGCTTCATTAGGTTCAATTATTATAAGTTAACTTTAATAATATCTTAAAATTTATAAGAAATCTATCAATACTATCGATATTTTCTTCCCACATGAACAATTTCTGTGAACAATATGACATATACCAGGATCATAAGAAGGTGGAGGAGGGGGAGGAAGTTTGCCACCCTCTTTAAGGGCCTGACCAAGGCCTTTAGCTGCTCTTATGGTGGCTATGAACTCTTCATGCTTTCTTCTCCAATTAGATGGCTTCTTTGGTGGTTCAGGCTGCCAACAAATTAAAAAGACAAACAAAAAACAGTTTCAAAACAATTTTTAATAAATGAAAACTCAAGAAAATGCCATATTATTTTAAATGTTCCCTCATCAGGAGTCCTTAAATGATCTCCCTCCCAAATTTATAATTTTAAAAAGAAACTTTAGGCAACTAAATTATACGCAGTTTTTAAAATACAATTGTAATTGTGACAGACACTGCTAAATTGCTTCCTGTAGGTGTTATAAACACTTAAGCCACCACTAAGAGTGTATTTCCTGATTTTCCCATAGTTTCTCCAACATAGTATGATACTAAACTGGTTTTTTAACTGATTAGAGAGGTGAAAAATAGTTCTCTCTGTGGTTTTAACTGCCTTTCTTCCTATAATGAGTGAGAGCAAACATCTTCTCATATCATAAAGAATCACTTCTATTGTCTTTTCTGTGAACTGTTTATTAGCCTGGTCAACGTATCTACTGGGTTATTGGCCTTTTTTTTTTTTTAACAATTTCTAGTAATTCTTTATAGGAGACTAGCCCCACCCCTCCCCCACAATACATCTCTTTTAACCTTGTTTAAGGGTCTTCCGATATGCAGAATTATTTTTAAATGTAGTTTAACTTACTTCTTCTTTTATAGTCTCCAGATCTGCAGTCAGTTAGCAAGGCCCAACCTCACACTAAGGTAAAATAGAATTTTTCCATGTTTCTACCTAGAACCATTCTTAAATCATTTATTCATTTGGAATTTATCCTGATTTATGACATATGGACTCTATTTTCTGCTTTTTTAACATGGCTATGTGGTTATCTCACCATCCTTTATTAACTTTTCTCCCCAGTGAATTGAGAGAACACCTTTATCATATTCTCTTTGGCATTTGGGTCTATTTCTGAATTCTCTGTTGTACTGTTCTGACTATATGTGTGTCAGTACCCGTATTTTAAATATTGAGATTTTATAATAATATTTTAATATCCACTAAGGTAACCCTACTTTATTCTGCTTTTCTTTCAATCTTTTCTGGTTCTTCTTTTTTTTTTTTAAAGACTGTTTTTATTATGTGTATGCAATTTTAATTTTATTTGTTTATTTATTTTTGGCTGCGCTGGATCCTCGTTTCTGTGCGAGGGCTTTCCCCAGTTGCGGCAAGCGGGGGCCACTCTTCATTGCGGTGCGCGGGCCTCTCACTATCGCGGCCTCTCCCACTGCGGAGCACAGGCTCCAGACGCGCAGGCTCAGTAATTGTGGCTCACGGGCCCAGCTGCTCCGCGGCATGTGGGATCCTCCCAGACCAGGGCTCAAACCCATGTCCCCTGCACTAGCAGGCAGACTCTCAACCACTGCGCCAACAGGGAAGCCCTCTGGTTATTCTTATATGTGTATTTTTCCATATGAACTTTAGATTCAGCTTGTCTATTTTTTTAAACTACATTTTAACTGGAAAAATTAAACGTTACATTCATAAACAACTTAAGGAACTTAAGGACTCTATTTTGCTAAGTCTACCTATCCAAGAATGAGATATATTTCCATTTGAAGAAGTGGTCGTTTGAGTCTTTCAGTGGTTTTTTAAAGTAGTCTTTGTGGAAGTCTTGCACCTTCATTATTAAAAGGTTTATTCCTAAATATTTTGTATTTTGTGTTGTTATTTTATAAGGGTCTTTTAATCATTTTTATATTTCAAGGAGTTGTTTGTTGAAATATGAAACCTGATAATTTCTGTATATTAACATTACATCTCATTACTTCACTGATTTCTCTTCCTGTTTGTAGTAATTTTTCAGTTGATCCTCTTGGGTTTTCCAGGTATATCATCACCTAATAATGATAGTTTTACCCCCTCTTGTCCAATTCCTATGCATCTAATTTCTTGTTATTATTTAACTCTATTGACTAGCACTTACTGTATTGGTTGGAGCTTAATCTTGTTCCTGACTTTAATGGAACTACCTCCAAGTATCTTTCCATTAAACATAATGCTGGCTTGTGTGCTACAAAGAAATTTATTTTGTCATAATGTTGAAATATCTGATTATTCCTATTATGTCTTTGTTTTTTAAATCAAGAATATTATGTTGAGCCAACAAAATCAAAAGATTGTTCTTCAAAAACACTAATAAGGCAAGACTAATCTAGAAAAAAAGAGAAAACAAAAATTACCAAGGAATGGAAAACACTTCTTACAAACATGAGAAAGAAAAGAAGATATTATAAAATAACTTTATGGTAATACATGTGACATTTAAGATGAAATGGATAATATCCTTGACAAACACCACAAAACAGATACCAGAAACAGAAAAATTATATTAGTCTTATATTTATTTTTTTTATTTTTTAAAATGAACCTATTATTAAAAGACCCACAAAGAAAACTCCTGGCCCAGATGCCTTTACTGTTGAGTACTTGCAGACATTTAAGGAAGAAAGAGCACCAATCTTTTAACAACTCTTTCAAAAATAGAAAACAAGAGAACAACCTTCCAACTAGTCCTATGAGAGCAACAAAACTGATGAAAAGAAAAATCACAGGCCACTTTTCTCATGAATATAGATGCAAAAATCTTAACTAAATGAAAGCAGATTTAGATGTTTGAGATGACTGACTCTTTAGAGTTTCTTACTTTATAGTGAGATTCCTGATCACAACATTCATCTGCTCCATAGTGAGTATTACTAATTTTTGCTGCTCTCGTCTACCTTTTCTTCTCGAAGTATTATTATATATATTATTATATTAATGCTTAGCTAATGCTTTTTATTACCCATCATTGAATGAGTTAGGTTTTCCAGGTACAGCTATTTACAAGAGGTTCTGGGAGAAAGGAGCGGCCCAGGGTAGCTTTCTAGGCTACACAAAACAGTTCTCTTCTCTGATGTACCAGATACAGATACAAATAAGGCTTCTGTGTGTGATTACACAGACATTCCTCTTCTGCTTCTCTAAAACAGTATGTGTCCAGGAGGCCTGCTGCTGCCATCCATACTTCCCTCAGTTCTTACACTAACCACTTGCAAAATAGGACACGGCCCTTTTAAAGTGGGCCCCTCACCTTCAGAAAGGGTATTTTCTTTTCCATTAGTGCCTTCTGAGAGCCTCTGCTCAGGCCTCTTCAACTCTCTGTGCCTCTTCTCCCCACTTCCTCCCTCCTGGCTTTTGTCCAGTTTCAGCCAGGCTCATTCCAGTTTCGGCTCATTCCAAGTTCCTGCAGCTCACCCCAGTTACTGCCTTGGCTGCCATAAACAAGAGATATATACTTCCAGATAAGACTCCTCATCTTTAAGGAGTCACCTTTAAGGGTGAGTAGACCCTTCACCTTTAAGGTGGCAGGTTCCCAGATTCTGGGCCATGGGCTCCACAGCAACTTCCTGCCCTTCCTCTATGGGTAGCTTATCCTGGATCTCAGTTGTTCTGGGCAGCTCTAACACATATTTTGTAGTCCCTGGATTATGCCTGCCTTTCTGCAAAAATGGAGCTTGTATTTGCTTTGCTCCGCTCTGCTTGTGACTTTGTAGGAGTTCCTTGATACAAGTAAAGATACTGAGAACTACACCATGATGTTCAAAACCTTCTAACACACTGCTTCTCCAAGCAACATGCATATGACTCACCCAAAGATTTTGTTAAAATGCACGTTCTAATTCAGTATGCTGGGTGGGACCTGAGATTCTGCATTTCTAACAAGTTTCCAAATACTGCTGATGTAACTGCTCTATGGACCACACTTTAAGGAGCAAGAAAACAAAACTACTTAATGTAAAGTAATGGTTTTTACTTTACTTTTTCCTAAAGATTAATTTTTTTAAGCATAGAAACCTCTTCCCTTAAAGAAACAAGATAAATAACATTTACTGAGAGATCACCATGGATAAACTTAATTCCCCTAATAATTCCACAAGATAGATACTACCACTAATACCTCCATTTTACAGACAAACAGAAGTATAGATTAAGTAACTCACCCAACACAACAAAGTAGCAGAGCCAGGGTTAAATCCAGGCGGTCAGAATCTTGAGCCAGCTTTCAAACCCACTATGCTATACCAGGATTTAATTAATTTATCTAAGCTAATTAAAGCTAATACAATCATACATCTGGCAGGTTACCAAGAAAAACTTTAAATAATAATTTATGTACCTTATTCAAGCTTCTCCATCCTTCCCTTAAATATTCATAAACTGAAAAACAAAGATGAACTGGCTTTTCTGTTATCAAAGGATTTTATTAGTAAGATTAATTGCCCCATAGGGAAATGTTTTCCTGTACCACTGGGAAAAGTTATTACCACTGAAAGTAGTTTGTTTCAAAAACCTATTTAAATCAGGTATTCAAATTTTGACTATTACACTGAAATAACTCTTTAAAACTATGTCGGACAAAGCATTTATGTGATTTATTCTTAGCAAATAACATATCATGACAGGTGGTATTAAGGAGAGATTAGCATAGGAGAGTCATTGCTTTTAGTTACAAAGAAAAAAATAAGCTGACAATGACCATATGGAACAATTGAGCAACAGATAAAACTTTTCCCCAGAAAGCATAATAAGATGATAAATGCTGACCAATCAGTCAAGATAATATTTATTATGCTAAGATGTTTGTAACTAACAGCTTTCCTTTTGTATACTACAGGGATCACACTACTGGTAACAGTGTAACATATTGAGACATAAACCTAATTATAGCTGAAGTAATTAATGACTCACAATGAATGTAGGAGGACTTTTCAGTTATTTCCAGCCTATAGCTAAGCAATTGGCTCTCCAATGCTACAAAAACCTCCCTGTAATAGTTGGACAGTACTTTGGTCTCCCTTTTGTTGAAATTCAAAATAAACAAGTTTCTGATCACTTCTAAACTGAGAACATGACACAGAATTCTACTTATTCTTCAATCTTAGTATAACAGATTATTATAATTTTTTCATTACACGTAGCAGCAAGGTTCATACTGTTCACAAGGTCATATAATTACCCTAGGTTTAAGAGGCTTTACTGTTGGAATATCAGTTCCTTCAGCTCTTTGTCTGCTTGAATCAAAAGTCTTCCGTTTTTTAGTGGCAGTTTTCTGGCAAATAGGTCCATGTTTTTTCTGTCAAGATGAGGAAATACAACATGTCATTTCCTTCTTACAAAAAGACTATAAAACTTTAAATTGTTATTTGAGACCAGTTTAAAAACCTGAAAGATGAAATAAATAATAATCCATAAATAAGAAATGTTTTAGCTAAAATTGTTAAAAAATATAGGTAACACATGTTACAAATTATCTTTCTCACAACAAGAAAGTATCGATAAGTACTCTCCCAAAATTTTTTTAAAAGTTATTTAATAGTCTCCTGGTTTTTACACTGCTAAGAATAAGGAAACTAATGTAAGCAAGTCAAAGCTATTGAAGTGGGGAAAAAGTTACCTTTATTACTAAATACTTGAAAATAGATACTAGAAAAAGGAATGTAAATGGAAAACACATTAGCATTAGGATTACAAAAGCTAACATAATAATAATAGTTGGGATTACTCAAGTTAACAAAATAGTAGTTTGTTAACATAGAATATAGGACAAGGTGGTCAGGTTTGTGTCCTTACTCCACTATCATCCCTTCCCCCTCTCTGGAACTCAAATTTTCCACCTTTTTTTTTTAACCAAGGATTTTTCTTGTGCTACCTAGTGTTCCACTCCTACAGTTTTTGGATGGGGGGATGGGGGTTTGTTGTTGCTGTTGCTGTTTTAATATGGCTGCCAGCTCATTCAGTCATTCATATATTCATTTTAAAGACATTACAATGGAAGCTCTCTTAACTGACCTCTAATTAACCTACTGGATAAATAATAATTCTCCTTCCCCTAAATAAAACATGTTGACTAATAACACAGAGGATACTAAATGTTCTTTTTTTCTTTTGTATTTTGATAAACAATGAACCAGTCAGAACTGTTAAACATTATCTGGGAAAATAGGAACCTCAGAACTGGCTGATTCAATGTTATGGAGCCTCTAATATTTTCAATACACAACTGTTTTACATACTTGTTTTTGGATATCGTTCTGACAAACAAACACAGTAACTGTAACTATTAGAATTAAATCTCTTAAATATTAAAAAAAAAAAAAAAAAAGGATGGCTAACGGGCGACTTTCTAGAGATGTCTGTTCTCACATTGCGCTGTATATGTCAAAAGTATGTAGTGCCTGTTCCCAAAACTGATGTATACAAATTGTAGTTGTTATCGTGATTATATCATTTAATTAAATATTAAATAAATACACAAATGAGGGCCAAAAAAAGACAAATTTTTCCCTGTGAAAACTCAGCTTAATGCTTTGAAAATGGTTTGAAAAATAGTTAATTAATAACAACAAAAAAATTGATGAATTAAGCGTGGGCAAGAAAGATTTAAGAAAGAAAGCTGTTAATATTTAAGAGGAGTCTGCAGTCAGATGGACATTGTGGGTCATTAATTCCTCACTGCTTTAAAGAAAAACTGGAAACAATGAGAGGATGCAAAATAAAATGTAGCAAAACTCTAATCAGCAGACCCATTTTCAAAGAAAAATCTTTATTCCACATCAAAATATTAATAAATACATATTTATATTTGAAGTTACATAAGGCATATTGACTTTCTTTTTTTTTTTTTTTTTGTAGTAATAAACCTTTTATTGAAAAAAGAAAAAAGCTTATTAGACTGCTTGACATTCCCTAATTGACTTTCTTATCCTCTATTTAGCTAGAGATTTTATATTAAAATCAGTTAAATGTGCTTCTATTTGTATATACTAAGCATCTAAAGAATGCATAATATATTTTAGGTGCACTTTTAACTAAAATACTTTTTCCTTTGGAATATTTCAAACACACATAAGAATGGACAGAATAGTGTAATTAGCTCCATTTACTCATCCCTGCCTCAACAATTACCAACATTTTACCAATCTTGTTTCATCTATCCCAGCCCCAGAACTTTTTCCTGAAGTTTAAAGAAAATCCCAGACATCATAGCCTTCTTCTTCTTTAAATACATTATTTCTAACAGTATTTCTAAGAGTTTATTTTGGTTTTATTTTTGTTAATAGTCCCACAAAAGGAGAAACACTTTAATAGTTTAACAGAGAGTAGTTTTGAAGACCAATCAAACTCTGAAGGAAAGAGAGCACTCTGGAAGAATGACAAAGATGGAACTGATACTCTTGAGCAATGAATACTAGCCAGTATCTCTTTAAATTATTCCAAAGGTTCTTTCCATTGTCCTGAAGTATTAAACAATTAAAGATCTACCAAATTCCAAAGGAAAAAGGTACTCACTAATGCCACTGCAAAGAATGTTCTTCCACAAATCTTGCAAGGTAACAATTCTCCAACTTGGACACTTCCATTTGCTAAAATCGAAAAGAATGTAGTCAGTATACTCAGTGGCTCAAATTGTGAAACTTCCAAATTTTAATGTCTTCACTTAGTTTCATATGTAAGTTGTCAGTTCTTGTGAAAAATGTCGTGTCATTTTGAAATAAGTAACATCATCAATTAAAATGGGCAGAAGACTTAAAGTTATCAGTGGTCAAAAAGGCAAATGCCAAATACAGAATTCATAATTTAAGGAGAACCAAATTGATAATGTTGGAAATATCTGGTTTTCTTCTATTTTAACCAAATCAATTTGTCATAAGTCTCTTAATTTATAGGCTGTCTCTATTGTAAATTACTGAAGTTTAAAAACCAAATTTATCTGAAGGTTAAATACATTATTTATCTTCAAAGCATTAAAAAATAACATTGGTGGCTAGTGGAATGGAGAAGATGAGTAGGAAAACCCTGAGCTCACCTCCTTCCATGGGCACAACAAACTTACAACTATTTACAGAGCAACTATCATGATGAGAACAACCTAAAGACTAGCAGAAAAGATCTTCCACAACTAAAGATATAAAGAAGGATCCACAATGAGACAAGAGAGGCAGAGACATGGTACAGTCAAGACCCACACCCCCAGGTAGGCGACCCACACCCCCAGGTAGGCTACCCACAAACATGAGGATAATCACAATTGCAGAGGTTTTCCCCAAGGAGCAAGGGGTCCAAGTCCCATTTTGGACTCCCCAACCCGGGGGGTCCTGCAATGAGAAGATGAGACCCAGGGGGCTTACTTTCGGGAGACCCAGAGGGCTGTGGGGAATAAAGACTCCGTTGTTAGAGGGCACACAGAAAATTTACATGCTTCAAGACCCAGGGCAGAAGCAGTCATTTTAAACTGGCTTGGGTCAGACACACATGCTGATCTTGGAGAGCATCCCAGAGAGGAGGAGGCATGTGGGACTCACCCTGGAGACACAGACCCTGATGACAGCCATTTTTTGGAGCTCATTCTACCATGAGGAATGCTCATGCTGGCAAGAAACATTATGGAGTCCTCCCTCTAGCTTTGTAGTGCAAGGACCCAGCCCTACCCACCAGCCAGTCTGCAACAGTCCTTGGGACCCACAGGCCAAGCAGCTAACTGTGGGGGCACAGCTTCACCCAACAGTAGGCTGGCAATGACTACAGGCACCTTGAGTCCCCCAGGGACCCAGCCCTGCCACCAGAGAACCCAGGACCCAGCTCCACCCACCAGAGGGCTGGCACTAACTCCAGAACCTGGCCTCACCCACCAATGGGCAGGCACCAATCACTGGACTCCCTTGGCCCCAGTGCTGCCGATCAGTGGACAGACCATCTGTGAGACACCTTCAGCCAGCCACACCAGGATCCAGCTCTGCCCACCAGTGGACCAGCACTAGCCTTGGGACCCCTAAGCCTTCACAATCAGCCACCTTGTGACCTGGCCCTACCTACCAGCGGCTGTCAGCATCCACAAAGGCAGAGCCTGGCAACCAATCAGACCAGGGGCCATCCATGCCTACTAGACCACAAATAGAAATCAGCCCACCACAACAGAAGGGCCATGAAACCCACATAGGGGACATTCCTGGAACATAAAGCTCTGGTGACCAAAGGGAAGTGAGCTGCTGGGATGCACAGGACCTTTCCTATAAAAGACCACTTCAACAAGATCAAGAAATGTAACCAACCTACCAAATACACAGAAATAAAAACAGCAAGTTAGGCAAATGAGGTGACAGAAGAATTTGTTCCAAAAAAAGGAATAAGATAAAACACCAGAAGAATTAAGTGAAGTGGAACTAAGAAACTTACCCAATAAAGAGTTCAAGGTAATGATCATAAAAATGCTCAAAGAACTTGGGAGAAGAATGGAAAAACACAGTAAGAAGTTTAACAAAGAGTTATAAAATATAAAGAAGAACAAAACAGAGCTGAAGACAACAATAAGTGAAATAAAAACATACTACAAGGAATCAACAGTAGATTAGATGATACGGAGGAATGGATTCAGCAAGCTGGAAGACAGTAGTAGAAATCACTCAAGCTGAAGAGAAAAAAAAAGAGTTTAAAAAATGAGGACAGTTCAAGGGACCTTTGAGACAACACTAAGCATACTAACATTTGCATTATAGGGGTTCCAAAAGGAAAAGGGGAGGCAGAGAACATATTTGAAGACATAATGGCTGAAAACTTCCCTAACCTGGGAAAGGAAACAGATATACAAGTCCAAGAAGCACAGACAGTTCCAAACAGGATCTACCGAAAACCGACCACACCAAAAAAACATCGTAATTAAAATGGCTAAAATAAAAGACAGAGTATTAAAAGCAGCAAGGGAAAAGCAACTAGTTACATACAAGGGAACTTCCGTAAGACTACTAGCTGACTTTTCAGTAGAAACCCTGCAGAGCAGAAGAGGATATCATGATACATTTAAAGTGATGAAAGGAAAAAAACCTACAACCAAGAATACTCTACCCAGCAAAGCTATCATTCAGAAAGATAAGATAAAGAGTCTTGCAGACAAGCAAAAGCTAAAAAAGGGCTTCCCTGGTGGCACAATGGTTAAGAATCCACCTACCAATGCAGGGGACATGGGTTTGAGCCCTCGTCCAGTAAGATCCCACATGCCGCGGAGCAACTAAGCCTGTGTGCCACAACTGCTGAGTCTGTGCTCTAGAGCCCGCAAGCCACAACTACTGAAGCCCGTGCGCCTAGAGCCCATGCTCCGCAACAAGAGAAGCCACCGCAATGAGAAGCCCGCGCACCACAAATAAGAGTAGCCCCCACTCACCATGACTAGAGAAAAGCCCGCACGCAGCAAGACCCAACACAGCCAAAAATAAAATAAATAAAATAAAATAAATAAATTTTAAATATTAAAAGCTAAAAAAGTTCAGTACCACAAAACCAGCTTTACAAGAAATGAAAAGGCACTTCTCTAAGTGAAAAAGAAAAAGCCACAACTAGAAATATGAAAGTTATGAAAGGAAAAATCTCATTGGTAAAAGCAAATACACTGTAAAGGTAGTAGACCAACCACTTATAAAGCTAGTAGAAAGGTTAAAAGACAAAACTAGTAAAATCTTCTATACACAAAATAAGTAGTTAAGAAATACCCAAAAGATGTAGACTATGATGTCAAAAACATTAAACATAGAAGGGGAGTAAAAACTCAGGGTTGTTAAAATACATTCAAACTTAGGAGGACATCACATCAACTTAAAATAATCACATATATATTGATTGCTATATATAAACCTCCTGGTAACCAAGCTAAAAATCTATAACAGATACAAACACAAAAAACTGAAAGAAATCTAAACATAATATTAAAGACAGTTATCAAATCACAAGGAATGAGAGCAAAAGAAGAAAGGAATAACAACAACAACAAAACTACAAACTAAACTTGAAAACAATTAACAAAATGGCAATAAGTACATACCTATCAACAATTACACTTAAAGTGTATATGGACACACAGTGCTCCAATCAAAAGACACAGGGTGGCTCAATGGATACAAAAACAAGACCTGTATATATGCTAATCAAGAGATTCAGTCCAGATCTAAAGGAACACACAGACTGAAAGTGAGGGAATGGACAAAGGTATTCCATGCAAATGGAAATTTTAAAAAAAACCAAGGTAGCAATACTTATATTGGACAAAGTAGACTTTAAAACAATGACTGTAACAAGAGACAAAGTAGGACTTTACCTAATAATAAAGGGATCAATCCAAGAAAAAGCTATAATGATTGTAAATACATATGCACTCAACATAGATGCACCTAAAGACATAAAGCAAATATTAACAAACAAAAAGGGATAAATGGACAGCAACACAATAACAGTAGGGGACTTTAACACCCCACTTACATCAATGAACAGATCATCCAGAGAGAAAATCAATACTGAAACACTAGCCCTAAACAACACATTAGACCAAATGGTCTTAATAAATATAGAATATTCCATCCAAAAGCATCAGAATACACATTCTTTTCAAGTGCACATGGAACATTCTCCAGTAGATCACATGGCAGGCCACAAAACAAGTCTCAGTGAATTTGAGAAGATTGAAATCATATCAAGAAACTTTTCAGGCACATGCTATGAGACCAGAAATCAACTACAAGGAAAAAAAACTGCAAAAAAACCCATAAACATGTGGAACTAAACAACCAATGGGTCACTGAAGAAATCAAAGAAGAAATCAAAAAAATAACTGGAGACAAATGAAAATGAAAAACTCAATGAACCAAAATCTATAGGTTTCAGCAAAAGCAGTTCTAAGAGGGAAGTTTATAGCAATACAAACCTACCTCAGGAAACAGGAAAAATCTCAAACAAACAACCTATCCTTATACCTAAAGGAACTAGAGAAAGAAGAACAAACAAAACTCAAATTTAGTAGAAGAAATCATAAAGAATATAGCAGAAATAAATAAAATAGAGACTAAAAATAATAGAAAATGTCAATTAAAATAAGAGCTGGTTCCTTGAAAAGCTAAACAAAATTGATAATGCTTCAGCTAAACTCATCAAGAAAAAAAAGAGAGCGCTCAAATTAAAAAAAAAATCAGAAATGGAAGTGGAGAAGTTACACTTAACACCATGCAAATACAAAGGATCATAAGAGATTACCATGAACAATTATATGCCAATAAAATGGACAAGTTAGAAGATATGGACAAATTCCTAGAAATATACAATACCCTAAGACTGAATCAGGGCTCATCCAGAGGAATGGATAAAGAAAATGACAACACGTGCAGGCGCACGCGCACACACATGCACACACAAATACTACTCAGCCCTAAAAAATGAAATCTTATCATTTGTGACAAAATGGATGGAACTAGAGGGTATTATGCTACGTGAAGTAAGACAGAGAAAGACAAATACTGTATAATTTCACTTATATGTGGAATCTGAAAAACAAATGAACAAACTTAAAACAGAAACACAGTCATAGACACAGAGAACAAACAGGTAGTTGCCAAGGGAGAGGGGTCGGGGGTGGGGGGGAGGAAATAGGTGAGGGAGATTAAGACAAACAAACTTCCAGTTACAAAATAAATGAGTCACAGGTATGAAATGTACAGTGTGGAAAATATAGTAAATAATACCTTTGTATGGTGACAGATGATAACTAGACTTACCATGGTGATCATTTTGAAATGTAGAGAAGCATCGAATTACTAAATTGTGTACCAGGAACAAAAATAGTTTTGTAGTCAAATATACTTCCAAAACAAACTCATAGAAAAAGAGATCAGATTTGTGGCTACCTGGGTGGGGAGGATGGGAAACTGGATGAACATCATCGAAAGGTACAAATTTCCAGTAATGAGATAAACAAGTACTAGAGATGTAATGTACAATATGATAAAGATAATTAACACTGTTCTATGTTGTATATAAAGTTAAGAGATGGGATCCTAGGAGTTTCTCATCACAAGGAAAAAAAAAGTTTTTTTCCCTTTATCTGTATAAGATGATGGATGTTCACTAAATTTATTGTGGTAAACATTTCATGACATATATAAATCAAATCAGTATGCTGTACACCTTACAGTGCTCTATGTCAATTATATATATAAAACTGGAAGAAAAAAATAAGATAAAAACAGGTGCTACAATTTGGGATGATGAAAACGTTCTGGGGATGGATAGTGATGATAGTTGCACAACAATGTGAATGTACTTAATACCACTGAATTGTACACTTAAAAATGGTTAAAAAGGTAAATTTTATGTTATGTCTATTTTTCCACAATACAACATTTTTTTAAACTAAAAAAAAAAAAAGTAAGAAATAACCCTGGAGATCAGTGAGGTGGCTCCCTGATATGATTAGGGAGTCTAGAATAAAAAGAATGTTGTCCTCCCCAACAACAGAAGTATTAGGCTTTAAGGAAAAGATTACCTAGTTACTACACATTATGTGAATTGTTCATTATTTTATAAATATAATATTATGTTAAGATTCACTGGACCAACAAATTGAGATAATCTGACCTTATGGGCACAACTGATTAAACAAGGAAGAAGTGGCTGCAACTTTTACAAAATCAGAAGTTAATGCATCTATCATGTACTTGCACATAACAAATTTCATCACATATACACACACAGAAACTACATTCTTTGGGATCCTACATAACTAAGTCAATTTGTCATTTTATTATCTAGCCAAACATCACACCTAATTTATTTCCATACCTGTAATTTTCATAAAAATGACAAAAATGATATCCTTGTATCTTCTGCTGAATTTGTGTTAAAATTCTTTTATCATATGAAAGGCAAGTAAAAAAACATTTTCTTTTAGAAGTAACAAACTCATGAAAAAAGTACGATTATGGACTTCATGTAATGTGTTGTTCCAAGGCATTTAGTGAGTCCACAGAAAACTTATCAGGAGAATCAAAAAAGACATTGGTGGGAACACAATCAAACAGTAACAGAAGAACTGTTTTGTTCTCTCATTCTCCAAGTACTCTACTGCACTGTTTCAGTGGTAGATAGATGGAGGCCAAAGTCTGTATGGTGGTGGGTAAGCTGTGAACACTACAAAAGCAAAACAAGATTTGCCTGATTCGTCCTTTCCAATAGCAAAGACGAGGTTATTTAGGGAGAGAGAGCAAAGCAACTTCATTTATCTGGATCACTTAATTCCATTAACTATCCAAAAAGTTGAAGCAGTTGCTGGATGGAATCCATTAGGTATATGAAGATTAATGTCTTCATAACAACTGTCAAAGTGATACCACATACTGCATAATCTATTAGGCTTGCCTATTTATAGTTTTCATGTCTTCCTTTAAATTCCAAACAATAATTTAAAAATTTATCCATATGAAATGTTGAAAAGTACCACTATGTTACTTGCTTAAAAGTATATTTCAGTATTTCCTTGTTAAATAGATAACAAAGCGAAATCTTATAAAAAAGTAACTATTGAGAAAAATCAATTCAACACATGGAAATAATGTGTGTCTACTTGAGTACCTACTATCAATACTTGCCAAGCATGTACCAAGTAACAGTGACAGAAGGGTGGAGTCACACAATCTTTGCTTCATAAAGCCAACAGTCTACATGATTTACTTCTTCACTATATCTAAGAGCCAAATCATCTTCCTTTTTTTTTTAATACAAAAGCTTAAAACTTAATATAACAGCAACTAGAATACTAACATAAAATAAAATCCAACTCCTGGGATTAATTCCTACAAGTCATCAAACATGTTCAGATTGTCTTTAAAGGAAAAGAAAATTATTATAGCTACAAGGCATAAAAAAGAGAAAACAGCATTAAAGAGAAAACATTTAAAAACAATTATCACAAAAAAAATTTTTTTAAGTTATTACTTTATTCAAAATAAAATAAATAAATTTACAGTTTACTCTTATAGAGTATAGACCTATAATCCACAAAATCTGTCATGTGTGTTGGTATCAGCATCCCCTGAAAAGAACTTCTACTGACAGGTAACGATAAGCAGCTTAGGGTTTAGAGTCACACCACCACATTTTGTTCTAATGGCATTCATTAAAAGACATGAGAGTGTAGTAGAAAAGGCACTGGAATTTGTCTCATACTATCTAAATTCACGTCCCAGCTCTGTCACTTAGAGCTATGACTTGCTGGGCAAGATATTTAACCTAAGGTTCACATTCCTCTTGTATAAAATAAGAAAGTTAGATTAAATGAACTATGTGGCCCGCTTCTACCTCTATTATGCCATAATAAATACAGCATATTTATTTAATAAAATCTACCTTAAGACCACATTAATAAGAAAAGTAAATGATGATAAGACACCTCCCTTACTGATGTTATATTAAAAAAAAAAAAACGTTGGTCACATACAAGAAGGATTAAACCAATTGACCAATTGTGGACGGTAGAATGAATGTTTCAGGTAGTGTGCAGGATGCTGAGGAAATCACTTCCACTTGTCTGTATACAGAACTGAGAATCTGCGAGGACCTATAGCAAAGAACATGATGTCTCTCTCCTTGTTGGAAAAGTTTTCACTATATGAACTACAAGAAAATGTATGACTAATCATATAGGTAGCCTTAAGTTTAACATCTGCTAAATGAAGATAACATCCGCTCAATCCACCTTAAAATTTAACAGGATCAACTGAGATGTTATATATAAAAATGTTTCACAACCAATGAAATAAAAAATACTACTCTCCAGGGCATGCAGGCAAACTCCACAACTTTCTCCTGAGTGGCGAATGCTAGAGAATTGTGCGGCTTATACAAATACAGTAGAGAGAGATGAAATTCACTGTAGAAAGAAGCACTCAAATTGATGGACAGAACCAAGTGAATAAGTATTTAATATTCTAAAACTTTAAAGAAGCCAACCTCTCCTTACAAAATTTATCCTGTACATACTGTTGATTCTGTTATGAGTTACTGTATTGAGTAATTTCAAAATCGGCATGAAAATAAGACTTAAAATGGTATCTTTATATAATACTATTATACAGGTGATGTGAAGTAATATGCTCTTATCTAAAATAGTTATGACATTCTAAAATGTATGTATTTAAGAAATAGTAGAGAACATTTCCAAAAGAAAAATCTTGGAAATCAAGAACAATTCTGGGCTCTGTGTTTCATGTCTATTCCTTCACCACTGGTCACTGCTTATCTGAAACCAACCTTTAAAACTCAACAAACCTCTCTTTTGAAGTACATGGCACCTGTTTTACTACTTTGCTCCTACAATCCTTTTTTAAAACCGAATTACTTCCAGGTCACCAATCTCTAATATCTCACAAGATATTCCTTTTCAGCTCATCCTAGATTTCAACGTTTCATCATTCATGCTTAACCTACTCAGCACACAACCTTCACCCTCCACTCCACTTTAGTGACCTGCACTCCAGTTCAGCAAAAACAACCACTGCTAAAACAACTTAGAAAGATCCACCTCTGGACTCTTAAAATACACAAGCTCCCTCTGGAACCACAGGCTTCTACCATCTACCTCTAAATCACTTTCTTGATAGCCCATTCCTGACTGCACTTCCCTTCCTATCCAGTCTGAACCTGACTAGTCATTTCCACTACTTCTACTAATCACCCTCAAATCCTTTGCTCGTGGTCAAATGTTTGGAAAATGCTAAATTAAACACACAGGTTTTCTTAGAACAGAACTTCCTAAGTCTTAAAAATAAAAAAAAAAAAAAGACAGAGAAAGATTTAGTATGCTGTTATTTCCCCAACAGAAATCCTTTCTGCCCCTAAAAGGTATTTAGGACTGATGCCCCGAGTATCATATTTTTTGAAACACTGGCTTACATTTACTGACTAGCTCCTCTCTACCTCTCATTCTCCCCCTATCTGAACTGCAGGCAAGCTTTATCAGGACTAAACACTATATTAAAATAGACCCATTTGTTGATTCAACAAGTATTTATTGAGCACCTAGCATGAGACAGGAACTGTTCTAGGAGTTAGGCAAACAGTGATAAAAAAACAAAGACCCTGATCTTATGGAGCTTCTATTCTTTAGACAAAAAAAAAAAAAAAATGGCTTTTTTTCACTACCTGACATTTTATATATTTTGCTATGTGTGTGTTTGAGAAGTGGGTAAGATCAGTGGAAGCTTCTTTAATACGGAGGCATTATGTGCTCTAGAGCCCGCGAGTCACAACTACTGAGCCCGCTTGCCACAACTACTGGAGCCGGCGCGCCTAGAGCCCGTGCTCCGCAACAAGAGAAGCCACCGCAATGAGAAGCCTGCGCACCACAACGAAGAGCAGCCCCCACTCACCGCAACTAGAGAAAGCCCGCGAGCAGCAACGAAGACCCAAAGCAGCCAAAAATAAAATAAATAAATAAATTTATTTTTAAAAAATTATATGTACTTTGTTTCCTACCAACTCAGAGTGTGCATTTTTGTATGACTATAAAACATGGAGAAATTGATGGTGTATTTGACCACAAAGAAAACTTTTTAAAACTTTTTGAAAGGTAGACTACTCATAGAACACACAAAATTAGAAGTAAATAAAAACTAATGACTAAAAACATCTTAAAAAAAAAATCTTAACATTTTGGAAGTTAAGGAACACTCTCATAAATAACCTCTGAATCAGAGAGAAATTTTAAACTGAAATTACATACTATCTAGAAAGCGTGGCAAGGAGAACACTTCACATTTAATACTTTATATTACACCAACTGAGTTTATATTCAGGGAACAATGCATAGACTCAAATTCCTTCATGTTTGAAGAAATTTGAAAATAAAGTAATTTAGACTCACTGTTTAAAAAAAAAAAATGACGCATTAGAGTAAGGACCTTAAGAAACAGAGGCAACTAACTGATCACTGTTAATCTATTAATTGTCAAACTGAAAGCCCTCTTTTGAATCCTCACCTTACTGGACCTTTCTACATCATGAGGCTCTGCTGATCAATCCCTTCTACCTTTAAAGTCCTTTCTCTCTTGGCTTCAATGGTATTTCTCTCTAAGCCCAAGTGTTTCAGATTTCACAACTAAGCAGAGTTTGACCTAGTTAGTACTTAGATCTCCAGGAATACCAGGTGCTATAGGCTTTTTCTAGCATATTCATTACTCAATAAATATTTGTTCTCCCCCAATTCCCTTTCTTGACAATTTTAAACCTTTTTAAAGACTGTTCCCCACTCCAACTTCCTTTCTTGCTCAACCCTAAAGCATCAGTCCCTCACAAGTTTTTTTCTTTGTTTTGTTAAATATAGCTTTCCTGGGCAAACGCATCCATTTGCTGTCACTTATATGCTGATGACTACTAAACTAAAAACTCCAGACAGATATTTACAAGTAGCTATAAAACTTTTCCACCAGATATGCCCCAAGTACCATACAAACACAACACTTCTAAAGCCAAAATCATTACCTCATCTTCCAAACTTGTTTTTCTCTTGGTTAAAGATCTTAATGTTAACTCTAAGTCCAAGCTAGAAAGCTGCTTTATCTTTGATTCCTTTTCCCTCTCACTTCGAGCAGTTCTATTTCATCTTTCCATCTCAGAAATGTCTTCTAAATCTATACCCCTTTTAATTTCTGCTACTTTTGCCTTAGTTCAAATCCTTATCACATATATGTATTTCCAGCCTCTCCCTTCTCCAATCTATCCTGCTGCCATAATTATCTTCTAGTGAGACTGCCCACAGTCCCTTCCAGGCCTGCTACGTTTTACCTATACTGAACCACTCTCAAGGTCCTAACACATGTCCTGTGATTTTATCCATCCAATAAACAAGTACAGGAGGGGGCCTCCTATGTACTAGGCAGCTTGCCAAATGCTTTATATATGTTTTCATCATTAAATTCTTAATATAGTTCAGGTAGACTGGTATTTACTGGCTCCATTTTTTATAGCTGAGGAAACTGAAGTTCAGATTAACCAAATCACAGAGCTAAAAAAAAAACAAAACAAACAAAGCAAGAATCCAAACACAGACCTGTCCAATACACTGACTATTAAAATAACCTAGCAACAGATTCAGCACACACACAAAAAATGAATCTAGATAAATTAATAAAATGAAGAATTATTCAGTTAAACCATTACTTAGATTAGGGAAAAACAAAACAAAAAACCCTAATGGGACACCATGGCTGTCTTCAACTATATCAAGAGCTACATTAGAAAAGAGCAGTCAGACTTCTAATCAAGTTTTAGAGGGCAGTACACTAAGATCTACTAATTTTAGCAGTCCAAAAGAGGAATAGGCAGCCTGATCTGTCATATTTGTTAATAACCGCTTATCAAGATATTATGAAAGGAATGAAAATAATATGGATAAAATCTGCTTAGGGTTTGTCATCTCTCCATCTTACAGATGAAAAGCTTAAGAGAGACTGAACTCTCCCAAATCCAGAAATACTTCTATTGCCTTTAGACATACCTATAGGGCACGAGCTTTAGGTGAAAAGGAATTAAAGGCTTTACTCTAATTGCACACACAATGCAGAAGTGCTCAGATACAGAGTATACAAAATCATGAGCAATAGTTTATATTTGATTTTGAAATACAGTGTTCAACCTAACAGCTCAACTCCTGACAATCCAGGAAATATAAAAGTCCCAGAAAGACCAAAAATAATGTAAGTGATATATGATCTACATGCAAGTAATTTTAAAAATAAAGAGTATGATAATCTTCAATAAAATTTTTCAGGGGTCCGTATATTTTCTGGTTTTACAATCAAGATTAGTCTGCTAACTGGCTTCAACTAAAAACATGGGTCTAATGCCAAGCAGTACAATATTTGCTCAATTACTATGATATATATTAAGCAAACTCTTAAAGATTTTCTACTGGATGCTGTAATGTTCATTAGACACCTTCAAAGTGCTAGGTTTTAATTTCCAATAGGGAAAAACTTTCTTAACTATCACTGTACCAATGTATCACTGTTTATTAAACCAAGGCAGGCATAGATGAATGAATTAATGAATGGTAACCTTGAGACTCAAAGTTCATCTTTATAAAGTATGACCTAACGGACTAATTTTAAAAAAGGAGTAAAAGAAAGGCACTAACTTCAACAAAAGACTCTTAGAACTTTTATTTTATTAAAATAAAAAATTTTATTTCATTACTATTTGAAGTTACCAATACTCAACTGTTTTGGCCTACAAGAATAATTTCATATATTTTAACCTAATTCATTACAATTAAACACATCATAGTTAGTGACAGCAACTTATTTTGTTTAAAAAAAAAAAATGAGTAAAGAACAAGTACTGTTTAACATGAAACATCACAAGCTGGCCCCCTAAAACACGCCCGTGGTAACATACCATATTACACCAGAATTCATGTTTTCCTCCACCCATGTAATTGAGTATTATAATAGGTTTTCATTATATTTTAAAAGCATCCTTGGTAAGATTTCAATAGTAATGTCTTAGCACTGCTAAAATATAAGATTCCCTAAAACGTAGGCTCAATGAGAGCAGGGCTTTGAATTTTTATTTTTTTCTGCATCCCCAGAGCCTCTCATAGACAAAGTCATTTATCTAACAAGAAATATTTATTGAATACCTACTTTGTGTCAGACACTGTTTCAGATGCTTAGAATACATAAATGAAAAATCAGATGAAGATCTTTGCCTCAATTATAAATGTTGAATAAAATAATAGAAATCTGCAGAAAAACAACTATTCTAAAGCACTTTATGTATATTATGATAATTTCATGAGAATTCCAGGACCCATGGTCCTACCCACTATGCTATAATACCACGTTTGAAAATTTATTTAAAAAAAAAAAAAGCTGCCTCCAGGAGTTCTCTGAACAAAATTATCTTGAGTAAGGAATACTTTCATTACAATTCCTATTTCATGGAAACTTGAGTGATCTGCCTAAAATTAAGCAAAGAACAAGAACTTCATTTGTCGTAGTACACTGCAGCAGCTCACAAGTGGAAAATCATCAGAATTCTTGATTATCTATCATCCTCAAGGTGTTTACTATGAGAGCTTCGCCTAGGAGCAAAAGCATGAAATACTATCATACTCATTACTGCATTTCTTTTTTGGTGACCCTAGGTCACTGCAGACAGTCATCAGTTATTACTTTTCCTTTCATAACACAACCTGAAACAATTTACTCTCTAGCATGCAACAATACACAGGACTCAATGCCTCTGTTTATTAATTCCACCTGAATCTATGTAAATTAAGAGGGGGAAAAAAATCAAGGCTAAATCAAGACAACGGGATCTGTCAATTCTGCAGGCTTATTCTTCATCAGAAAGATTGACCACAATTTGAAAAGGAATTTTGACACTGCTGTTGCTAATGCTAGCTGGGTTTTCTTCCCCCGCTTTGTTGTTTCTAAGCGAATGTTGTATTACACAAGATAAAATGGGTAAAGAGAATAGAGAAGTGAAAGAATTGGGAACAAAGCAAAATCTGGAATCGTGGTTACAGCACAAAGATAAACCTAAAGATAACCAATCAATGCTGGCTCTTCCTTACAGAGTCCTCGTGAATAAACCCTTAAGTCCTGCGGTTAATCTATTGTCCCGGCTCTAAAGCTGATCAGTGACACTTCCTTGGGAGATGCCCTTGGCATCCCTCCCACAGAAGATGCTGTAGAAATGGAAAAATGGTTACCTAGGGAAACCAAGGGAAGTGGCCAAGAAAACTATCAGAAGCTCGAGGTTGGAGACACACCACGGGCCTCCAGGAAAGGCTGGCGGTGGGGAGGCGGTAGACATTAACGGAGAGTCCACTTTGCAAGGAAAATAAAATCTGGCCGGAGGCTGTGATTACCAACAGAACCCTCAGGGAGTCAGGCAAGACCAGAAAATGGTAGGAAGGGATTTGCAGGCGTTTACCAGAGACAGCAACAGGCCCGGGGTGGGGAAGCATCAGGTGAAGACCGTCTGAGGAGGGGCAGCCTGAGGATCATTAGCTCGACCGCGTTGGGGCTGCAGGACGCCCGCCTGTTTCCCGGGCCTCCGAGGAGCGGCGGGGTCCATCCCTCCGGACCTGCCCTGGCCTCCCCGGTACCGAGGTCCAGGGCAGCCCCTCGTGCCAGCCACCCCACCCCCAGACGCCCTCACCTTCCAGTGACTCCATGGCGCCACCGCCTCGAGCTCCGCCAGACTCCTCCAACAGCACGCCACCGCCGCCGCCGCCGCCGCCGCCGCCGCCGCCGCCGCCGCCGCCGCCGCCGCCGCCGCCGCCGCCGCCGCCGCCGCCGCCGCCGCCGCCGCCGCCGCCGCGCAGCTCGGGCTGTAGCAACCCGGCCGCGCCTCCCACCCGCTAATATTCCGAGCGCCCATTGGTCCGGAGCTGAACGGGCGGAGCTCTTGGGGGCGGGGCCTCGGGGTGAAGTGCCTCCAGCTGCCGCTGCACAGCTGCTTCCCAGGTCTAGGCTTTCGTGGTAGTCCTCCGAGTAATCCTAGAGCGGTTCGGTTTGCATCCTGCCGTCCAACGGCGCCTTTGTTCGATTCCCGCCTTGTTTTCCTCACGCCTTATCCTCCTGTTTAGAGTATCTCAGCACCTCAGGGTTCCCGTCCGCAGTCCCTCAGTCAGTGCAGTTCTGAATTCCCGTCTGTCCCTCTCTGACGACTTGAGGCAAACAAGCAAACAGAGCCCACGTCCTACACACTCCTGAGCCGCACCCTCTCTGTTACCCGCTACTGTCACACTTTACCTAAGTGTATTCCCTAGACTTTATCTTCACACACAGATTTATGAGTTAAGGGACCTTATTCCTACAGAAACCATACTTTCTAACTGGGATTGTAGAACTGAGATTCCTCTCAGTACTTAGAAACAATTTCCTCAGCATGAAAGCTGGGGCCAAAAAGAGGTGAAACCCAGCCCTCCCTTCATCTTCAGCTACTCTTGGCCTCCCCTGGCCCCAGATTTGATCATTCTTGAACTAAAGTAGAATGCAGGTCTCCCAGCTGATGAGGTAACGTCAAAACTATTATGCTTGATCAAGGCGTTTAAGGCGGGAACGAACCTATACAGGACAGAAGGAGGCCTGTTTCCGTGAAAACCTCTTGGGGATGAAGGTAACTTCAAAACTAACTAAAACCTCTGCTTAACAGTCTAACACATTTCACCAGAACTAAATGTCTTTGGAAATTTGATTTAGCAGTGATAAGCAAGCCATATCGTCGGGTAACTCCAGTATACCTCTCGGCAAGTTATCAGTATTACTGTAATTTCCATAACAAATCTTATATTAATTTTCTTATTAAGCTGTTCAGTTACAAAGTTTTGACATTATATCTAACTTTGTCTACTGTTAGAAGTATGTGTCTTACGAACCAGTAGCCCTTATGAAGCGAGAGTTCTGCTCTCCACTCCAATGATGGCATTATAAACAAGTAAACAAGCGCTCGAGGGTAGCACCATCTCTTATTGGGAAGATGATCTAAGTATATTTGAATGTGGTGCCCTCCGTCTCTTATATGGAATCATGAGACAGCCCTGTCTCAACTCCTCCCCTACCCCTGGTTCTGCCCTGGCTCTTTTGTTCCTCTGAGATCTGAGATCCTAGGCCTAATGGGCCAGCCCACAGCCTTTCCTGCCACTTAGTCACCCTGGACTGAGTGTGGAAAGGTCCTTTCTCCTTGGTGCTGCTAAGGCTGAAGTGAGACTCGTGGGGGCATTGAAGTGCTTTAAAAGAGCACTAAGAATGAAAAAAGCACACTTGGAAGAAAAACCAAAAATAAAGAAACAATTTACTTTACAAATCACAAATTCTTGAAGTCAAGCCAAAAAATGGAGTTGGCTGATACACACCCTATTGGGCATAAATGCTATAGTAACAGCAAAAACAATAATAATAACAGTAACAATTTAAAAAGATCATATTAGGCATGTTTTAGGTCCTTTTCATATATTCACTTATTTAATCTTCAAAACAGCTCTACCAAGTAGATACTATAATTTTCATTTTTGAGAATTAAAGTATTCAATTTCTAGATGTCTCAGAGAGATTAACTTTTTTGCTAATATTTTATACTCTTAGTGAATGGTAGCTTGGATTTAAACTCTAGTCTGTCTGAATACCTATGACAATTTCATGGGACTCCTCACATTGCTTTCTAATTATCTTAAATGTAAATCCAAATATTCAGATTCATTGTTTAAGGTGTATTTGTGTAGGCATTACTACTGTGAATCTTAATTCTTTAAAATGTGCCTGTCAATCTCTACAGGTAATAGTCTCTCCACACTTTTATGCTCCAGCTACCCTGGCTTCTTCAACTTTTCCTGGTCCTGATCCCTGGGTGAAGAGGACAATTTCTTACTGCCTTCCTAAGTTCCTTCCTCTATGTCTTACATGCCTGGCCTGAGAGTCTCTTTGGTCTTGATGCTCTCCTCTGGCTTTTCTTCCTCTTGATCTATTCCATTTTTCTGATGCATTCATTCAACAAATATTTGTTGAGTACCTACTATGTTTCAGGCCCATTTCATTACTATCCAGTTACTAAAATGAATGAAGCTCAGTTTCTTCTTTATGTTCCTAAGCTTTTATCTGTTCATAATTTTCTTTTGCTCTCCAGTGATCTTTTTAGCTAATGGTAACATTCATAGAGGAATATGAATTAGAGATCTGCCCACCTCCCTATCATACAAAAAAGAAAGGAAAGGTTCAGAGATGTTTACTGACTCGATCCAGATTAAAAAACTACCAAGTAGCTGAAATAGATATTGCACACTTGTCTGATTACATCATATCCCTGATTCTTTACACTCTGCAATACTTTCCCTTCAACCACCATTCCCTGGAGCCCATCCACATCTCATTTGCACCTTCCAAAGGGCTGAGCAAGCTGCTTATATCTTCTTGTTTCAAAGCTCCAACCTCCTGTTGGGTCTTACACAAAGATCAGTTTCCCTTTCAGAGACATCCTTTGGCCCTCATTCAAATCATTTTCAGAACACAGCTAAATGAGATTCTGAATCTCAGTGAAAAACCAACTCATTTTCTAAACCCACTCTGTAAGGTATTTTTTTTTCCCTCCACAGTCTCCAGGGGTCTGACCCACCACAATTTAATACATAAAAATTTATTTATACATTTGGCAATCATAACAAAAATTACAGTTTTCATCAAAAACAAAAGAGACATATTTTCCTTAAAAATGGGGAGAAGGGGCCGAACAAGTGTTCTACACTGAGGAACCATATTCTGAGTTAAGTCTTATTAGTTTTATTTTGTAGATTGAAGCAAAACAAAATCTTTAAGTGTTCAGGGACAAAATAGTGATAGTCCTGAACAAGGAAACACTAAGAAAAGGAAAAAGAGAGGATCCTAAGGCAAACTTCATTGCCTTCATTGATTGGAGGGTTACTCCGTTCACAGTGTGATAGTGATTATTCTACCTCTTTCTCCTCTAGTTCCAGAAAGAACTCCAATTCCTTAAGGAGCCTCTATTCTCCTCCACTTTCAAAACTAATTCCCAGCTGCAAAAGGATGAATTTTTTAAACCTTCAATTATGATCCCATCTATCTGTCTCTTGCCACCACAGTTCCAAATCTCAGATGAAGATCTATTAGTTCAAATACTTATTGAGATACTCCTACATATGTAACACTGTTCTAGGCACAACAAGGAGCTCCAAAGTAGTCTCTTTGGTCTCTAGGAAGTTAACATCTAGTAAAGGAAGCCTGGGCAAGACATACTACAGAACAATAGAGGACAATATATTCAGTGGATTATTAAGTCTTAGATGTTGTGGTATAGCTTATAAGAGTAATTGGTTTTAAATAAATATTCATTTAGAGATTCACCTATGCTGCTGTATATAACACTAGTTTATTGCTTCCGAATGCTGAAAAGTATTTTACCATATGCATACACCACAGTTTATTTTCTCATTCCTGCAGTGAAGGGCACCCAGCTGCCTCTAACCGGCTGGTACAATGAACATCTTTGTGACTGTCCCCTTATGAACCTGGGCTCAAGTTCCTCTGGGATGCATCCGTGGAATGGATTACTGGGCCATATTCATTTCCAGTAAGTATGCCCAGACTGTTCTCTGCAACGTCTGTACACTACCATCAGCAGCGTGTAAGACTGCCCATCTTCCTATATCTCATTAATACCTGGCTTAGCTCTAATTTTTGCCAATCTGCTGGGAATCACGAGTTGGGAATCTCTTCATAAACTTGCTAATTCAGATCTGCCTTTCAATGAATTGCCTAGTTTTATCCATATTTTATATTGTGATCTCATCTTTTTGTTATGGATTTTTAAATTCCTTGTATATTCTAGATATTAACTTCTTGCTGATTTTGATTAGTTTAAAAATCTTTTTCTAGTTTGTCAAATATCTGATAACTTTGTCTATGATGCCTGTCATTGCATAGAAATCCTTAACTTTAATTTTGTCAAGTCCATCAATGTATTTTCTTTATGAATTGTGCATTTGATTTTTTATTAAAGTTCTCTTCACCTTTAGATTATGAGGGTATTTTTTTACATGTTTTTCTGTTAGTGAAGCCAAACCAAATCCTAAGAAAATGGAGACAATTTAGATTCAAACTGGAGAGGACAACAAAAACATTTTTTTCTAGTGTCTTTTATGTTATGGGGTAACTCTAAAAATTCAGATAAGAACCAATGCCCATGAATTTCAGCTTTTATCCAATTTTGCCTATTGTCGCCAGGAAAGCAAAATGTTTTTAGGTGCTCCTTTTCCCACCTGGAGGAAGAAAAACAGAAAAAAAAAAAAGTGAAAAATATTGAGTCCTTCCCCCTTGCTTTATTATTACTCATAGCAGCTTCTCACAGGCTTTAAAAGAGTTTCCTTTAAAATGCTGTATAGTATTGCAAATAAATATTATATAACGTTGATGACGATGTCATCACCATTATAAATCACCTAAATGAATACCTTGGCACTTCTTTATGATTTTAAAAGCCTTATGGCTCTGTTTCTTAAAACAAGTATTAGATACTATAGTTTTTGCAGCTACCTTTTAATGGAAACAGTTATATAAGAATTCACCCTATAAACACATGCTAATTACTAATATAATTGATTACTTGGTTTTGCCTAAAGAACTAACAGGTAAAAATGAAAAACTAAAGCTCTAATTTCCATCATGGATACACATGTTATTAGAATTATCTGCCATTAACTATTTATACAAATGCCCACATTTGCAATCCTGTCTTTCTAGAAAAGTTGCTTTTTACAGTTTTACAATGAAAGTATATTATTCTATTTACTTACTTGCTACTTAGAATGCATACCAAAAGTGTAAGTTTGGTATATTGTTGATCTACTTTTGTCATATGAATCCAACAATTGTTTGCTTGCTGTTTCCAAGAAACAGAGTTGCTTAAGCCTATTCACATTTATGTTTCTTAGCAGCTGACAGATAATCAACAAAACAGAAATAAGAATCTCCTCTGGCTCTGTTTTCAAAACATAATAAAATGTATATTTTCATAAGAAAGAGAAATTACATATAATAAAATATTAGTATTCATAGGAATTTAATTTACATATAATTCAAGGAACAGCAGTTTTCAGAGCATTTGAATACTATAAAAGACCGTATGGATGTCAGTAAGGATTCAGAGAGTTCAGAGGATTCAGAGAGTTCTTAACACCTTTGCAGTGCATCTGTTATTATTATGAACATCAGTGGCCCTTTGTAGTGAAGGTTATTGTTGCCCTGTTCTCAAATCTCCTTTACACTGGAAGGTGCATCCAGCCCCACTTGTTAATAATGTTGGCTGATAATCCATAGCTACTTCCTTCCCCTGAAAGGTTATGGCCTCATCATTAGGGAGCAGCCCACAGCCAGTGACTGACTGACTCTGGGGTACAACAGGCTAACCTTTGACTCGAGGTGGGCTGAGGCCGGTCTTCAGATAAGACCACATCCTTTCTTACCTTTCTTCTTCCCTGCTGCCCTACCTGCTTCCTTCACTCAAGAGGAGTCATCTCTAACAAATCGCTGCCTCAAGAATCTCCCTCTCAGTCCTTGCTTATAGGGAACCTGACCTAAGATCCCTTTGTAGATAAATAGTAATGCCAATTTAATGACCTAGTGCTATTATTAAAAGTTACTGCATCCCATGCCCAGTAGTAATTGAGTTGATAAGAGCTATATAGAATACCAACTATTTATTCAGTGCTTTTGATAATTCTCTACATTTTTGTAGGACGTTGTTTTAGAGAAACTTGGTTTAATATTTCAATCAATGGTATTCAGTACATACTTGCTAAATGAGTGAATAGATATGAGTGAATGGTGTGGTCTTCAAAACAGTTCTTTTAGGTAGGCAGAGAGGTTTTATTTAACACATAATGGTTATGGTTAATATGTTACTGTGAAGACCATTTCCCATATAGTTTCATGGGATCCTCATAACCTACCTTTGAAGTAGGTGTTATTCTTTCCATTTTTATGTCAAAGAAACTGAAATTCCATAAGAGTAAGTGACTTTTTCAAAGTTATAGTGTGTGAGTAAGTGGCAGGGTTAGAATATATAAATATATTCTCTAAATTGAGATCCATCTACTGTAGCATAACTGATTTTTCTAAGTAATGACACTGAGTCTGATGAGAATGACAAAAGGGAAAGCATTGGATTCCTGTTCTGTCTCAGATCATGAAAGAGAGGACTCATAAACTGTCCATGGAATGAAATAAATGGGAATGAAGTAAATGGAAGCCATCTGAATTATTCTTTATTTCCTTCAATGACAGAATCTACATCTGATGGTTAGTTTTATGTGTCAATTTGGCTAGGTCAAAAATTACTCTAGATATTTCTGTGAAGGTGTTTTCTAGATGAAATTAACATTTAAATTGGTGATCTTTGAGTAAAGCAGATTGCTCTCCATAATGTGGGTGGGCTTCATCCAATCAGTTGAAGGCTTACCTCCCCTAAGAAGGAATTCTGTCAGCAGAGTGCCTTTGGACTCAAACTGAAATTCTACCCTGGGTCTCCAGCCTAAGGACCTACAGATTTTGACCTTTACAAGCTTATACAACCACAGAAGCCAATTGCTTAAAATCAATCAAGCTCTCTCTCTTTCTCTTTCTCCCTTGATATAGATATAGATATAGATATAGATAGGTTCTATTTCTCTGGAGAACCCTGATTAATACACTATGCTTACCCAGGTAGTTGGGTAACCAACATCTGGAAAGCAGCAAAGTAAAACCAAGAATATTCTCTGAAAGAATTCAAATCTTTAGATAACCTTTGCCCTTATTCAGATACCCCATTGCCTGCTTCCAGTAGTCAGAGTTCTCCTTTGTTCCCATCCTCTTTTCAGAGGTAGATATTTCATCTCTTTGTGTCTCAATTTGGACACCATAGAAAGAAGCAAACTATTATGGCCCAATTTAAAAAAAATAAACCTATAAAATATCTTAATCTTCCTCCACAACTTTACTCTAGAAAGACCCAGAAAGATTTATTAAAAGATTGCCCAACATGGATGGTTGGTTAGCTAAACCATGGACTAGAACCCAGGTCTTCTGACTTCTGGCCCTTTGCCCTTTAGGCTGTAACTTTGTGTCTCTTTTTATACAAATTATTACATAGTTCAGTTCTAGGCATTGTAAGCATAAAAGCCTGTGACTTCAAGGAACTTAAATTCTAGTTCATTGAGCAAGAACATGTGAAGAATATAATAATAATAATAAATGACTAATAGCAAATAACATATTGGATATAATTTAAGGGATAAATGAAGGCTATAGAAAATATGTACTAAATAGTCAAAGTAGAGCGATTATTTCAGGCTGAGTTTCTAGGGAACGATTAATGAAGAAGAATGGATACTGAGAATGGAAACCCTACAGAACTTTACAACCTAGATGGGGTTAATAAGATATAAAAAATTGCTAGGAATATATGCTCACACACAGAACACGAACAATGCTGGAATGAAAAGTTTAGGTCAAAAAGGCAGAGGAGTTATAGGGAAGAAATATTCATATGGTTTGGAATTGGAAAATGGATTGTAGTTAATAGATTTTGTATTTGTTCTTTTAAGATGTGTAGGATTATGACAGATATTTTGGGTAGGGAGTTGATCACAGGATGAACGAAGGCCAGAAAAGCAGGAATGATAAGGGCAAGTTCAGAGGACAGTGAGAACATGGTGAAGATGGAAAATTAATTAGACAGGTATTTAGTGAGCATTTATTATATGTGGGAAATTTAAATTGGGCCCAGATTACAGAGGATCATGAGTGCTAGGGTTTTGGATTAAAATTTATTTTATAGACAGTGAAGGCTCTTCAGCCTTGATGATTTTTGAACAGGATGAAACATTTTTTTAAAGTATAATTTAAGATGACTATCTCTGGTAGAGACAGTGAGTGGAGTGATCTTTTGGAAGGACACTGAAATGACCCAAGCCTAACATGATGATGGTTTAGCTTATTGTTGGTAACAGAGTTGGTAGATCCAAGGGTGTGGTTTTGTAATATTTGATATTATCATTCTCCAGGACACAAGTTTATGAATCTTCCCTTGTCAATTACTCCAGCCACCAGTGGGTTACATTAAGTAGATTATCCATGAAAAATAGTAACAAAATGTAAAGCACTTTATTATCGGTTCAATAACTCCATTGTAGAACTATTGGTGGGACTCCACAGTATAAGCATTGTATTAGTCAACTCAGGCTGCCACAACAAAATACCATAGTTGGAGTAGGTACTATGGAAAAAAGAAACTTATTTTCTCACAGTTCTGGAGGCTGGAGTCAGAGATCAGAGTGGTTGCAGGGTTGAGTTCTGGTGAATACACTTTTCATGGCTTGCAGACACCAGCTTCTTGTTGTGTTCTTACCCGGCAGAAACAAAAAGATCTCTCTCTCTCCTCCCTTCTTATAAGGCCACCAGTAATATTGGGGTAGGGCCGCACTCTTATGACTTCATTTAACCTTAATTACCTCCCAAAGGTCCTACATCCAAATGTAGTCACATTGGGGGGTTAGGGCTCCAACATGTGAATTTGGGGGTGGGGGAGGGACACAATTCAGTCTATAGCAGCATTTTTTTCGATATACTAGTAAAAAATTAAAATGTGACATACAAGGTGCATGGCACTGTAATTTACAATGACTAGAATAAAATGGCTATAATAATTGAAGATTAACCATAACTCCATGACTTTCTGACAGTTAAGGTTACCTCAACTTAGAAGAAATAAACCGAGTTACAAGATCTCTTTATCAGATATTAAGAAGTATTGTGACTCTTCAGGAAACTGTCTCCTAAAATTGAATTATAAAACAATTTATGGTAGGACATGAGAATTGAAGGCAAATTAGAAAATAAAGATGACTAGTTTGGAGGATTAAAAGGATGGAAATTCTAATGGAAGGAAAGGGAAATTGGCAGAGAAGTTCACTGGAAACAAAAGTATGCATTTGGTAATTTACAATGATAAGATATTTTACAAAACGAAAAATAAAGCTAAATATGGTATTTTCAATAATACACGAGATATAGTTGTCAAAGTAACACTTTAGTTTGTGTTGCTGTTTAGAAGTGAATTGTTAAAGTCATGTTTTTTACAAATGTTTCTGTGGCAAGATATGAAGCAGTAAAAGTTTTGGTGCTTATTAACAAGTCAAACCATTTGTATCAGGGAAATTATAAAATAAAGATAATGCGGTCTTACTGAGTTAATTATCACAAGATTGGTGGGTAAATTTCACCACCTTTCTACAACATGAGATTCAACCTTAAGCGAACAAACAAACATTTACAAAGATATCCTGGTAGTACCAATGTAGCCAAGACATTTAAAATAAAGTAAAATTTATTTTGAAATTTAAAATGAAGTTTAAATATTTACAAATGGACCTTAGAAATGCAAAAATGAAAAGGGACATTTTGTTTTTGTTGGGATTTTAAAAATTTGTTTCCTTTACACAGAATGAAGCGTCTTCACAGCAAACACTTTACAGTGTTTCCTTAGGGACAAAAACAGAAAGAAATTTCAAAATTACTTCTTGTGCTCCAACTGAATAATGAGCACTTTGCCCACTAATTCTGTGAAGTCTGGCTAAAAATTGCAGCAGCATCACAGTGTTTACACAGCTTTAGAACAGAATTGACCTATTTGAAGTCAATCTGTCCTTTGGAGATTTATTTAAATTGAACACTCTTTTCTGTGGGAAGGCCAAGATTTTTGCCAATTTATAGATTTTATATTTTCTTGGTCATATCTGACTCCAGCGACATAGTTCTGCTGAATTATTAACTTTATCCCTGGTGCTGGGTCTCTTCCCCATGCTCCATGGTGATCACTTTGTGGAAATCAGACTCTTTTCCTTGAATCCCTGTACGCCATTCCCATAAATATCTGCATGTACAATATAGTGGATTTATGATAACCCAGTCTAAAGAATAATACACTGATTTAATCCCTAATTTATCCCTCTTCCCGCCTCCCCTTTGGTAACCATACATTTTTTTTTTTCTATGTCTGTGATCCTATTTCTGTTTTGTAAATAAGTTTATTTGTATCCTTTTTTTTTTTTTTTTTAGATTCCTCATATAAGCAATATATATTTGTCTTTTTCTGGCTTACGTCACTTAGTATGATAATCTGAGTTTGGGATTAAAAAATACACACTACTATATATAAAACAGATAACCAACAAGTACCTTTTGTATAGTACAGGGAACTATACTCAAAATCTTGTAATAACCTATAATGGAAGAGAATGTAAAAAAAGAATATACATATATTTATATATATGTATAACTGAATGACTTTACTATATACCTGAAACTAACGCAACATCATAAATCAACTTCAATAAAACTTTTTTTTAATTTCCAGAAAACCCTAAAAAAAGAAAGAATAATACACTGAAATCACACGTTTTTGTCACTAAACTTAGAAACTAAAATATTAAAGATATAGTTGAAGACTCTTTTACAAGTCTCTCCAATTTAGATACAAAGTAGCTATTAAATTTTGGTTTTAAATAACAATTTTTAACAAACTTATTTAACAGGTGAAATTAAAATAGATATCTGAGCCTGACCATAAATTAATAGCATTTTTTATCATTGGAAATTTCTATTTTAAATCAAATCACTTCTTCAAATTTTAAAAATGAAAATATAAGTATCTACTCTTTATTGTTTTAGATGTATATCTGGATAGAACTTTCAAAATATCCAGATGATTTACAGGACTTTTCACATCTCAGTGTAATGGTTCACTCTTAAACAGCAGTGTCATCTAATTAATTTTACATTAACTTGTAGGAGTATGGGGTATAAAATTGAATGAAATATAATACCATGTTTCCAAGTAAAAGGATAAACACAATAGAAGGCACAGTAATGTGGCAAAGTTTAATAAATTTTATGAATTGTAGGGCACTAAAAATCTTTAATTGATAGAATTAGATATGAATACCTTTGAAAATAATAGGATTTAGAAAAACTTATAAACAGATTGAGTCAAATGTTTTCTCTAGGGAAAGATAAGTTGAATTCACTTTTTTTCTCTTCTCTAAATTGTCTTTACTGTTTCTCAATTTCTCAAGGCAGAAATTTTATTTGGCTGCTCGCTAGATATCAGCTTTCAACGTAACTTTGTACTTATATTAAAGAACATTACTTGAAATTTCAGAAGGTAGTAAAATCAGTGACCATTCCTGGATAATATTTTCTAGCTGACACTCAACAGTGTCAGAGTTGAGTATTTACAACAGAGATTGCATGGCCTGCGAAGCCTAAAATATTTACTACCTGGCTCTTTAAGAAAAAGTTTGCCAATCTACCCCTGCACCACAAACCTGGATTTGCACCCTTCGTTTCCTTGAAAAATAGAGTGAGCTCCTCTCATAGTGTGAGGCACCCATTTCACACTTATAAGGTATGGGTAATAGTAGCTAATTCATGAATTATTATGTAGATTAAATGTGGAAGTTCAGGTGAAGCACTTAGTACATAGTAGGTATTAATAAATGTTAGCTGGAATTATGAACTTGAATCAAGCCACACTTTGTTCTGTATTATCTCATAGATTTGTCTATAGATACTTCAATCATTAACCAACACAATTCATAATATCCACTAATGTTATAAGTAATAAGTTGTTAACCTGTGTGGAATGTTTTAAAACAAAAAAAGTCATATTCATTCATAAAATTTAATATAACATACATAATCATCTTTCTTACCAAGTAGCTTTATTCTGATTTAAAACACTTTGAAGAGCCTCCAGTACTGGTTAAGATAGAGTAAGTATATTCCACCCTGTCTCTCCCACTGAATGCAACTAAAATCCCTGGACTGAAGGTATGGAACAGCTATCTGAAATATATGGCAGAGGGGAGATTAGAGAAGAAAGGTAGTACTTGGTATATGAGCAATTTGGCAGTGGGTTTCCTTGTTTGTTTGTTTTTTAACCTCCTGACCTGAGCTTGAAGGCAGCCCAAACGTCAGAAGTGCATACCAGCATGGACCAAAAAAAGAACAAAGAGAAGCACTGTCTTTCTGGTTTGAGAAGTGAGAAGGGGAACCGTCATGGAATAGAGAGAGTGGGGGCACTTTACTTTCTTATTTTTACTGGTATTTTTTCTGTCTTAGCCCTGCCCTCAGGTAAGCTCCAGTCCTGAAACTACAGTTCCATGGTGGCAGGGCAGTCGCAGGGGCCAGGAAAGCACTTATACCTCTCAAGGAGAGACTCCTTCTCTCTGACTAGAGGGACAGTGGTTGAAAGAGTATGGAGAAAATCCCCATTGCTTTTGTTTTTTTTCTCTCTATCCACTTGCCACTTGGCTCTGGAGGCCAACTTAGCCACTGGAAGTGGATGATAGAGTGGGGAGACTGAAGTCAAAATTACTCAACCTAAAAAACATGAGAAGGGCTTCCCTGGTGGTGCAGTGGTTAAGAATCTGCCTGCCAATGCAGGGGACATGGGTTCAAGCCCTGGTCTGGGAAGATCCCACTTGCCACGGAGCAACTAAGATCCCACGTGCCATGCGCCACAACTACTGAGCCTGTATGCTAAAGCCCATGAGCCACAACTACTGAGCCCATGTGCCACAACTACTGAAGTCCACGCACCTAGAGCCCATGCTCTGCAACAAGAGGAGCCACCACTTTGAGAAGCCCATGCACCGCAAGGAAGAGTAGCTCCCACTCACCACAACCAGAGAAGAGCCCGTGTGCAGCAACAAAGTCCCAACACAGCCGTAAAACATAAATAAATAAAATAAAATAATAAAATAAATTTTTTTTAAAAAAACAAACAAAACAAAACCTGGGGACATTTTGAGAAATTACAAGGGAGAACTCACTCAACAGACAATAACTCTGAGAGGAACTAGATGCTGAAAATAATTGAAGACTTTAAAGCAGCTGTTAAACTATGTCCTGAGAAATAAGGAAAAGCACTGTTGAAAAGAAAGAATAGAAAACCACAGGAAAGAAATAGAAACTATAGAAAAGAATCAAATGGACATTGTAGAAGAGACAAAGAAAATAAATCATAATCAAACCACTGAAAACCAGGCAAAGAAAGAATCTTGAAAACAGCCAGAGAAAAAGATGAACTACTGATTTAAATGACTATGGATTTTTCATCAGAAACCGTGGATGTCATAAGGCAGTAGAAAAACAATTATAAAGTGCTAAAGAAATGATGTGTCAACTTAAAATTCCACATCCAGCAGAAATATTCTTATTCAAGAACAAAGGAAAAATAACAACATTCATAAATGAAGGAAAACTAGGAGAATTTATGGACAACAGACCTGCTCTAAAAGAGATGCTAAAGGAAATAATATCAGAGGGAAAGCTGGAAGGTCAGGAATGCAGGAAAAGTAACAGATGTGGTAAAGGTCTGGGTGAATATAATAATTTTCTCCTCTTAATTTCTTTAAAATATATACGATGATTAAGAACAAAAATTGTGGGGCTTCCCTGGTGGCGCAGTGGTTGAGAATCTGCCTGCCAATGCAGGGGACACGGGTTCGAGCCCTGGTCTGGGAAGATCCCACATGCCGCGGAGCAACTAGGCCCGTGAGCCACAATTACTGAGCCTGCGCGTCTGGAGCCTGTGCTCTGCAACAAGAGAGGCTGCGATAATGAGAGACACACGCACCGCGATGAAGAGTGGCCCCCACTTACCACAACTAGAGAAACCCCTCGCACAGAAACGAAGACCCAACACAGCCATAAATAAATAAATAAATTAAAATTAAAATTAAAAAAAAAAAAACTTAAAAAAAAAAAGAACAAAAATTGTGACGGGGTTTTCAGTGTTTGTAGATATGATATAAATGACAATCACAACATAAAGGGGAGAGGATAAAGGTATCTCTACAGTGGTAAGGTTTCTACATTCCACTTGAAAGTGGTAAAATATTAAATTTAAGTAGAGTGTAAAAAGCTAAGTATTTACGTTATTATGCCTAGAACAACAACTGAAATAACTGAACAAATGATTATAGTCAAAACTCAATAAATAAAATGGACTACTAAAAAATATTCAAATAATCCAAAAGAGAACAGGAAATGAAAAAGACAAACAAACAACAGAGGAGTCAAACATAGAACAAGTAATAAAATGGTGGACGTAAATACAAACATATCATAATTACATTAAATGTAAATGGTTTCAACAAACACTTAAAATATAGACTTATAATCAGTAAAAAAGAGAGCCAACTATATGCTGCTTATAAGAAATCCACTTTAAATAGAATGATGGTAGTTTAAAAGGATGGGAAAAGATAAACCATGAAAACACTAATCACATGAAAGTTTGAGTATTATACTGACAACAGGCAAAGTAGACTTCACAGCAAGGAAAATTACAAAAAAATGAGTGACATTACATAATTAATCAAAGGGTCAGTTCATCAAGAACACACAATAATTAGATTATGTCACTAACAGAAGACCTTCAAAATGCACGAAGCAAATACTGATAAAACTGAAAGGAGAAACAGAGATATTCAAAATTGGAATTGGAGATTTCAGCTTTCTTCTCCTGTTAATTAATAGGACAGGTAGAAAAAACAATCATCAAGAATGTTAAAAAGTTGAGCAGGCGGGCTTCCCTGGTGGCGCAGTGGTTGAGAATCTGCCTGCCAATGCAGGGGACACGGGTTCGAGCCCTGGTCTGGGAAGATCCCACATGCCGCGGAGCAACTAGGCCCGTGGGCCGCAGCTGCTGAGCCTGCGCATCTGGAGCCTGTGCTCTGCAATAAGAGAGGCCACGATGGTGAGAGGCCCGCGTACCGCGATGAAGAGTGGACCCCGCTTGCCACAACTGGAGAAAGCCCTTGCACAGAAACGAAGACCCAACACAGCCAAAAATAAATAAACTAAAAAAAAAAAAAAATTTTGAGCAATCAGTTGAGCCAATCAGCTGGAACTAATTGACATTTGTAGATACTCCACTCAAGAACAGCAGAAATAAAAATTCTTTTCAAGGCAAATGGGGCATTTTCCACAATATATGAAAACATTAAGAAACTTGAAAGAATTGAAATCATCGAAGTATATCTCTGCCATAATGAGATTAAATTAGAAATTAATTTTTTTAAAAAGATATATGGAAACACTTCCCCGTAGTTGGAAATTAAACAATACATTTCTGAATACCCATGGGGCAAATGCAAAATCAAACCACAGTGAGATACCACAACACAATATTACACGTTTCTTAGAATGGCTAAAAGAATAACTAACCGACACTACTAAGGACTGGCATGGAAAGAAAGCAACTGGAAAGTCTCCTATTTTGTTGTTATGAATGCAAAGTGCTACAGCCACTCTGAAAAAGTTAGGCAGTTAACTTATAATGTTAAATATAAATTTAACCATTTGACACTAGCAATCCCACTCCAAAGTATTTATCCTAAATAAATGAAAAACTTTGTTCATACAAAATCCTTCACGTGAATTTTGTAGCAGTTTTATTCATAATTTCCAAAAGTTGGAAACAACTCAAAAGTTTCAACAGTTAAAATAGATAAACAAACTGTTGATATCCCAATAAAATGGAATACTACTCAGCAATATAAAAGAACAACTATTGATACACTCAACAATGTGACTGTATCTCAAAGGCATTAGGCTGAGTGAGAGAAGCCAGTCTTAAAATGTTGCATTCTATTTATTTCATTTTATATAGAAAAGTTAAGTCTACAGAAACAGAAAATGCATTAGTGGTTGCTCGCCAGTAACAGTTGGGGGGGAGAGTGTGTAACTATAAAGAGGTGGAAAAAGGGAGTACTTTGTGGTGATGGAAATATTCTGTATTCTGATAGTTATGGTGGTTACATGACTCTATACATGTGTTAAACCACAGTGAACTGTATACCAAACAAAAAAAGTTTGACTGCATGTAAATTTTTAAAAATTATGACAGCAAACCAAAATGCCAGTTTGTAATTTCTTTATTTACTTCATTAGTTAGAATAGCAAAAACTAGGAAGCAGGCAAAGATTAGGTCAAAGATGAACTTGTGGCTTCTTCAAGCAGCATACCAGACCAAGTTGGTTGACCATTTGACAAAATGTTGGAATTAAGAATGCATTTTTATATAGATCAGTGGAACAGGATAGAAAGCCCAGAGATAAACCCATGCACCTATGGTCACCTAATCTTTGCCAAAGGAGGCAAGAATATACAATGGAGAAAAGACCAGTCTCTTCAGTCAGTGGTGTTGGGAAAACTGGACAGCTACATGTAAAAGAATGAAATTAGAACACTCCCTAACACCATACACAAAAATAAACTCAAAATGGATTAAAGACCTAAATGTAAGACCAGACACTCTAAAGCTCTTAGAGGAAAACATAGAGGCAGAACACTCTTTGACATAAATTGCAGCAAGATCTTTTTGACCCACCTCCTAGAGTAATACAAGTAAAAACAAAAGTAAACAAATGGGACCTAGTTAAACTTAAAAGCTTTTGTACAGCAGAGGAAACCATAAACAAGACGAAAAGGCAACCCTCAGAATGGGAGAAAATATTTGCAAATGAAGCAACTGAAAAGGGATTAATCTCCAAAATATACAAACAGCTCATGCAGCTCAATAACAAAAAAAACCAAACAACCCAATTAAAAAATGGGCAGAAGACCTAAATAGTCATTTCTCCAAAGAAGACATATAGATAGCCAACAAACACATGAAAAGATGCTCAACATCACTAATTATTAGAGAAATGCAAATCAAAACTACACTGAGGTATCACCTCACACTGGTCAGAATGGCCATCATCAAAAAATCTACAAACAATAAATGCTGGAGAGGGTGTGGATAAAAGGGAACCCTCTTACACTGTTGGTGGGAATGTAAATTGATACCACCACTATGGAGAACAGTATGGAGATTCCTTAAAAAACTAAAAGTAGAACTACCATATGACTCAACAATCCCACTCCTGGGCATATACCTGGAGAAAACCATAATTCAAAAAGATGTATGCACCCCAATGTTCATTGCAGCACTATTTACAATAGCTAGGACCTGGAAGCAACCTAAATGTCCATCAACAGAGAAATGGATAAAGAAGATGTGATACATATATACAATGGAATATTACTCGGCCATAAAAAGGAATGAGATAGTGCCATTTGCAGAGACATGGATGGACCTAGAGACTGTCATACAGAGTGAAGTAAGTCAGAAAGAGAAAAACAAATGTCGTATATTAGCACATATATGTGGAATGTAGAAAAATGGTATAGATGAACTTACTTGCAAAGCAGAAATAGAGACACAGATGTAGAGAACAAATGTATAGATATCAAGGGGGTATGTGGGGGTGGGTGTAATAGATTGGGAGATTGGGATTGACATATATACGCTACTATGTATGAAATAGATAACTAATGAGAACAGACTGTATAGCACTGGGAACTCTACTCAGTGCTCTGTGGTGACCTAAATGGGAATGGAAATACAAAGAAGACAGGATATATGTATACGTATGGCTGATTCACTTTGCTGGACAGCAGAAACTAACACAACATTGTAAAACAACTATACTCCAATTAAAAAAAAAAAGAATGAATTTTTAAAATGGTTGAAGAAACAAACCATGTAAATAACTTCTACTTGATAAAATTTTCTCTCTAGTGGTTACATTTAGGGGTGTCTTGGTATATATTCTTTTCTACCACAACTCAAATATTTTATAAAAAATTTAGTAAAAATTTCTTATAAATGCAAGGTTCCTCCTGTAGTAGTTTGGACTTGACTTTTTAAAAATGTTTGCCAAGATGTTCAACATTAATGATCCTGTTCCTTTTGAATTCCAGTAAGTCTAGTCCAAGTTTTATTACTAACTAGCCATGTAATCCTTGAACAAATCATTGAACAATCTCTGCCTTCAGTTTCCTCCTTCATAAGATAAAAATGTTAACTATAGGATCCATGTCATCGGAAAACATCACATTTTGTGATTCTAGCAGTATTCTGTAGCCATTTATGGAAGGAATAGCTCTGCTAGGCTTTGGTCCAACCAAAAACATCTTGTTGAAGACTTACCGAGATATTGCCTGATTTACTGCTACATCGGGCAGTATAAAGCCATTCTCAAGTATTATTAGTAACACCTTGACTCTGAGCCAAATTGTTAAGGTTGGGCATATTATCTATAAAAGGCTATTTTGATTAATTGCTAAGTCTCTGGAGAAGGACAGATCCATATTAGCATCATAATCTTATCTCCTATCATCAAATGACTTTTGACAACTTCATCAGTTTCTGTTTCTCCACCTGTAAGTAGAGGTGGTAATAGTATTCAAAAGGTTGTGGTGAAGAGTAAATCAAACAATACATGAACATACCTAACAGAATGGCTGGCACATAATAATTCATTATTACTAGACTCATGTAAACTCCAATTTCTGTTTTTTCTTGAAATTAAACAGTACTCTGTATTTCCAGCACACAGGACTGAAAAGCATAGGATCAAAGGCTCATCAGGTAACACATGTACCACCACCTCTACACTTGTGGGAGGAGGGGGCCAGAACAAATATACCTGTTAGAAATGTGATGGAATTGAGAGAAAAATCAGGTGAAGAAGTCAACACCTTAAATTGTGAGTTAAATCACAATTTTACCTGTTGTATGTCACCAACAGTGAACATAAAAATATAACCAAAGAAAATCTAGGAGCACTTTGGAAAACTCAACTGTCACTGACACTTCAATTAGGCTATGTCTATCCAACTGCAAAAGTTTTCATTACTCATGTTACTGAGTCCAAGCTTATACTGCTCGCCACACAACAGGCCAATATTGAGATAGGGCTGTATATTTCAGGCTATAGGCAACATTCTTTTACAACAGTGCAGAGCCAGCATGACTAAGCACAGGCAATAGAGCAAGCACAAAGGTTAGAGCTAAAGGATTAGATCCAATATGGAGTCAGGTTTGTTCTTCTCTGCGACACTCAGTACACACATTTCTTACCTAAAACTTTTAGTTTTCCAGCTATAATCATTTTTGTATTCTTTCTTGGTTAACTGTGAAGATTTGAAAGGAAGTCCTTCTATATCCATTTCCTAGGGCTGCTGTAAAAATATTATTACAAACTAGGTGACTTAAAACAACAGAAATTTAATTTCCTCCCCTCTCCTTCTCTCTCCTCTTCTGCCATCTCCTCCCATCAACTACTCTAGCTCATTTTCATTTTCAAGGATAAAGACCATGTTTTTATATTCTACTTCAATCCCTCATTGAATCCAGCATAGTGCCAAGCCTTAAGCGTGGGTTTCTAATCATTACAATTCTATTCTATGATTTCAAAAAATTTTGTCATATTACATTGTGTCCAAAGTCGCTGAAATGATACATTTTGAGGAACCTGTGAGGGAAAATTTGAAAGCTAAGGGAGGAGGAAATGATATATACGATATATACGAGAGGAGGGATGGTATATAACAGTAACTAATCTGTCTGTGAGACAATGGTAGGAGTACTGTGAAGATGATGCATTTTGTCCAACCCACTCATCAAGATGCAGAGTTTCTCATGTAATAGTAATTCTACATTTATTGAGCCAGAGCTTGGTGCCAGGCATACTGCTTAATGCATCGTACACAGTATCTCAGCTAACCCACTGAGCAATCCCATGAGTGAGGAACGCTTTATTCTCCCAACTGTGGCTTAGAGAGGTTAACTAGTTTTCTGAAGGTCACACAATTAGCAAATGACCAAGCTTGATTTCAAATCTCAGTAGTTTGACTCTAGAAGCACATTCTATCTGGAAAATAAGAGGATGGCATTGGCTTGCTTATTTATAATAGCCTGTTTCATGGTTCAAAAACTGGGAGAATTGACAAGTACGTACTTTTTTTTTAAGCACTCCTCTTTCTGTCATCACTGATTTAAATAATAAATATTCGTTCCATTTTTGTAAATAAAGGATTTCTTTATTGTATAGTTGCTCATTGTTTCAGAAATGTCAATAGATAATTTAATTTATATTTTCCCAAATTTCTTAATAAGCTTCAGACCTTTGAGACTTGAAACTATTAACACTATTTCTTTTTAAAGACATAATTTTTCTATTTGTGATTATTAATATGCTTTTTATTAAAGTTTCTCAAGATAAACTTCAGTCAAAATTAGAATAAAACAAAAATTCATCTGTATGCCAACCAATTGATTTTCTCAAAACAGATTGTTTATTATCGTTTATTATCTTTATGTTAGCACATAATTTTTCAAATGCTAGGAAATGTTCCTAAGCCTCATTGTTTTCATGTTACATATTTTATTTTCAAACTTGTAGTTAATTTAAGTAATACATAAACCTAGAGGGAATAAAAAATCCACTTCTAGTGGAGTAAACAATTCGTAGTTCACATTTGACGTTTATTCAGATTTTAAGATGATTGCAAACGTTTAATCGAATGCTTTAAGACTAAACAAAATGGGGGATTTGGAAGTACTTAAACCTCTTGTGACTAACTTGTATTGGATTCAGTTTTGTTCAAACGTTTCTAGTAACTTGGAAAATCTTCAGAAATACCAACAAATTAATTTATAGTGAAACATTTATACAACGTTAATATTATGTAAATAATGTTATTAACCAGAGCAAGAGAAGAAAAGGAAATGATGCTTGGTCACCCCCTAGTGGTTTTTCATTAGGGTTTAGCTAGGAGAAACTGCACTAGTATGGGAACTACACAAAAAGAAATTATATGTGTATTCACATGTATATATAAATATGTATGTAAATTTATATATATATGTAAAATAGTTACAACTGTTGGGGCCATTTTATTATATTGTCTGCATCATATTCTGAGATGTAAGCAAATGACTGTAGAAATAGATAATTTAAAAAGAGTTTCTCAAAAAATAATTAAAATTTTTCTTTTGGAAAATAAAACGTATTTAAATAGCTATTAGTGGCAATGACATAATATTAGTCTAAAGTTACAATTATTATAGGGTGTTTATTCTACTTTCTTTATTAACAAATTAATATAGTCAGGAGTTATCTGTTGTCTGTGTTCTCATTTGTGAAACAGAAATACATTTCTCTATTGAGAAATAGGTATAGATGTTAGGGAAAAACCCAAATGAACCTTTTGGCCAACCCAATATAATAAAGATCAAGTATTTTGTAGTTACCAAGTGCTCAAGTGGTAATATTAAGATTTTTTTTCCTGAATGTATTTCTATCCATATTAGCATGAGCTTAGTTTGTTTGTTTTTTTTTCTAAGCAAAGAGTTTTGTTTCGTTCCTTAGAATTCTTTAATTTTTTGATTTTCATTTTTAATTAGCATTGTTTAGCCTGTGCCCAGAAAGAACAATGAAAGATACTTATAAAGTGAATAACTTGTGTTCTGCTATGATTTAGAGTTTCTAAGGTCTGTAAAAGTACTCTGTTGTTTCAGAATCTGAGAACTTTCTGTGAAATGGAGATTTGATTTAAAGAAAAAAAAGAGTACTTGAAGGAAGAATGAAGGATTATAGATGTTAGGAAAGTGTGGTAGAAATAGTATGCAACCTTTGGCAATATTTGTAATAGAAGAAGGAAAGTGAGAAAGTTACTTAGATGCTATAGTTACAGCATTATTGTATTCATTATTTTTTACTTTAGAACAAAAAAAATTGGAGCCTGGTATTAACAAGACTATAGATAGATCTTAGAAATATATTTCATACTTTACTTTTAGTATAGAAATCCAATGGTGGTACAGAAGGTATTTAAGAAGTGTTCTTTAAAACTTTACATATGCCTAGTTCTCAGGGTTATGTGAAGAGTAATCATAAGGTCAACATAGTTGCTGAGTTAACAGAGCTCTAGGCATTCCCATTTCTGATGGTCTGTAGGACGTTTACTCTGGAGTATCCTATCATGATCTTAAACAAAATATACTTAAAACTAAATGCATCAAAATCTCCCAAAAGTCTTTCTCTTTTCAGAGCTTCCCCAATTTCTGTCAGTTATTAGTACCATTCTTCAAGGCTAGAGGCCACAATCAACTTCAATCTGTTCTTTTATTCCTGGTGGTAAAACTATTTTGAAAATAAGATTTCAAATCTGTGAAAGGTTTTGATTATGTATTTTTAAAGTCACACTTGACATAAACTTGCATTTGTAACAAGAAGACCATTTGATTCAGAAAATATGTGTAACTGATCCTATATGTGAGATGGTTATTAACGATAATTCAAATTTCTAAGTAAATCAATTTGAATTACTACTAGGAAACACAGTAACTAGCAGTAAAATTCATGCTGGGAAAGGAAAGTTGCTTTTTCTACCTGGAAAGTCAAAGTTACTGAGTTAAAATTTTAAAAATAAAAATCCTAATTATGTTTCCACAATCCCTTTATCTCGACACGTGGAGGAAAACCAGGAGGCAGTATCTTTCAGAATAATATGACAAATTTAAAGCTTGTCCTCCCTACTAAAGTTTTCTTCTCTCTCTTAATGATACATGCCATAAGTGTGGCTCTGAGGAAAGTTTTAAAAACATACCAGAAAAATTGAGTGGTTCTGGGAGGGTTCAATACTGAAAAGCCTAAGCAAGAGAAAGAAACAAAATTCCAGAGCTATGTTGCTAAAAGCTGACATAGGTAAAAGGACACACATTATACCTTATAGGAGACTATGATAAGAATAATAATGTCAAATTATATTTCATTGATTATTATTTAAATGTTTTGCTTTATCCATAATATATTTGGATAAAAATAGTTATAATGTTTTTGTCATTATGTACAAGATGTGAAGGTAATCTGGTCCCTGTTGCTCCATCTTGGTCAAAAGTGAGGTCTGTACTAACAATTTGATTTAGAGAATATGTAATAAAATTTATGGACCAATGTGATAAATAGAGATTTATTGATCTAGATTTAGAATAATAGGTAGTGAAGAGGCCCTTCTTATTTGTTTAATGTATAGTCAATGCACATGAATATTCCTTGCAGTGTCCAGAACTCATCTATTCCCATTCATGTTACAGAACCGTCTCACCATGTATCTTATTATCAAGTGTGTCATTCTTGGTTAATATCGTAACCCCCATCACAGTAAAAAGGTAGTTTTACAGTGCCATGGCTTTTGTAAGCTGTTTGTATTGGGAAAAATATCTTTTTGCTACTATGCTTTGAAATATGATTTTAAAAGTTTGTTGTATCATCACTTATGTTGTGCACCATCCATCATGCTGCCTGTGATTGAATATTGACTTCCAGTATCTCTCCCAAAGGATGTTAATGTGCTTCATTGATCATGCTACAATATGACTTACAAAATTGGAGTATACAGGAAAATATGAACCAATTCATTTTCTGTTCATGTTAAATTTACTGTTTTAAATTTCATGATATATACGAAGCACCATGTCTTCCAGCCAGGTCTTCCCTTGAACGTTTTAGACCGAAATCATTGCATTTCTATAATACGATCTCTTTTAATATTGAACATACCTCTGCCTTCTGCACACCACCACCAGTGGTGAATATGTTCAGATTGAGAAGAGCATTCTCATTTGCACACGCACAAAAAGTCCCATCCTTCCTCTGTCAGGATTTAAGAGCAAGCATGATGTCACACATTGGTCAGAAACAAGAGAAGACATCAAAATTAGTAGAAAGTTTTTTTACTTCAGTCTATATGTTGTAGTCAAAAAAGTATGTATAAAGATGAGTCAAAAATTTTGAAGCAATAGAAATTGAAACAACTAAACTCTATTAGATCAGTAAATGTTAAAAATGTCATATATATGTGTGTATGTGTATATATATATATATATATATATATACACACACACACACCAAGCAGTATGCTAAGAGATTTTTCTTTCCAGCAGAAAGAATACAAAATTAGATTTTACAGCTGCTGCCCTCAAAGGAACTTACAATTTGGAAGATGGATGTATACGCAAATGCACAAAGTAATAAACAAACACATGCTAACAGTAGGAAGTTGAGGGAAGAGAGGAGGGGGTTTTGGTTGGGGTATTTTTTTCCTAATATGCTTTAGACCATCAAAGCGAGATATATCTACTACAAAAATATGAATCCTTCACAAGTCAGGAATAGATCATCAACTGGATCTCATGTTGGTTTCCTATTGCCAAAATTATTGCACTATTATTGTATGTTTAAGTGTCCTCCCTGGATTCCTTGTAATAGGGCCTGAGTTTGTTGTGGAGACACTGGGGACACTGAGTTGCAGAAATGATAGCAATAGATGCTGCTAAATATCAACCTGATGCTTATGCAACCGTTATACCAAGGGTAGAAGTATCTGTTTCATTGCTTTCTGTGGAGCATGTACAAGAATATTTCTAACAAGGTGAACTGACTTTGAGTGTGCAGTAGGCCATTTATAGTTGATAGCTTTGGAAGGAAGAACTAATCTCTATACATCTTAGTCTCCTCCTAGATTCAATACTCAAGGCTGCTATGAGGACCAGGTACAGAGACCTTTAGCATATACTGGCCTCTCCTGCTTCCTTACTTTTAAAATTATCCATTTGTAGCACACTTATTTTCTTAAAGTTGTCCTTGATATTTCATTTTAGCCTGATTTTTATCTGCATAATATTAGGGGCTAAGAAGGAGAACATACCCCGTAATTTGTCTAGCAATACTCATTGTATGGCTCTTTTTATAGTCTACTAGTCTACCAAAATAACCTGTGACAATTTCAGAGCAATGTGACAGGGTACGTTCAACCACAATTGAAATCAAAATAATTGCCTCAAACCTGTAGTATTATTTTATCCCGTATCATCAGGATAGTAAATCTTTGGAGGCAACTGTAGAAAAGAGTTCATTTCCAAGGGACATATTCTCCGTGGATTTGTAACTGAAGCTTTCACTAAACCCTATATTATTCTCAATCATATGCTTTTTTGTTATTTTTTTTATGAAATAAATGTGGTCATTCTCAACCAAAATTTGGAAAGAATAATAATGTTATTCTTTAAAGTAAGCAGTTTTCTATCCGCAAAGCAAATAGCCTATCCTACTAGGCAAACTGGGACTTCAGGGGCCATTTGGTATATTGCCTCACAGACAAAGATAACTGCAGGACAGCCAGGAGACAAATTTAGATTCTGTTAAGAATAGCAGGAAGTATTCTGGTTCTCAGCAGGATAGCACCACTTGTGGTTTTGTTAAGTACAAAAGACAAGTCAGCTCAACTCTGTGGATTTTGTGTGTGAATGGAAACAACTCCCTTCTGTCCTAGTTCTTCACTGGAGTGCTGACATGTGCGGTGCTTGAAAATTCAGATCATTTTATTGGAATCAGCCAGAGTTTACCCTGGCATTTGAAAAGAAGAAACTATTTCAATAGTACAGTAGCATCCATTTTCATGTTAGCAGAAGGCATATAATAATATTCAGATGTGAGATTTGTTGGCTATGTTGCTATTATGGTAACAGAAGTACAGTGTGGTAGGAGAAGAGAAAGAAAGCACGTTACATGTAGCCGTTACATTTCTTAAACCTGGCAGAAGTGGTAGATAAGAACAATTAAGAGATATTATCCCTGCATTAAAATTCTAGAATGTAGAGAATTTATGAATCTCAGATTAAAATTCTTAATGCATTTCACTAGTACTCCATAAATTTGAACCTTTCAAAGTCCGTGACTGTGGATGTGTGTCCTTCAACTACTTTTGGTTCTATTTATGTCGGCTGCCATGGGCACAAATGCTGTGCAGTTAAAATATCAAGTGGAAAATGGAGGTTTAATTGGCAGTTAAGACACGAATAAACCTTCATTGAGCGCTGCTGACTGACAAATGCACAACCTAAAAGTTGAGAATTAATGTTTTATTCGGTGGACTTACCGAGGACTTAAGCCTGGGATACAGCCTCTCAGATAGCTCTGAGAGACTGTTCTGAAGACTTAAGGGAGGAGCCAGGATATACAGGAGTTTTTGCAAAAAAAAAAACAACAAAAAAACCTAGACATCTCAAGCTAATGAATTTAGTGCTTTTCTATGTACGGGAAGATGCAAGAGTCTGAGCTTATTGAAATTAATCTTTTGATATGCACCTTAATTATCTAGGGCCAGTATCCTGTTTTCCTCCATCCTGAATTCCCTCAGGGTGCACTTTTGCGGGTGACTGCAGAGGCTGATGTCTTGGTGGCAGGAAACCTGTTTTTTCCCTCAGGGTGTACCACAAGAGGCAGCTGAAGTGGTTGATGCCTTGATGGCCTCAACATCCTTTGCCTACTGAAATGGCAGGCAACATTCTTTGTCTGCAGCACCCAAGAAGGGTCAAACAATTTATATTCAATCAGGTTAGGCTTAAGGCCAATGATACTAAGTAGAATTGTGTACTCTAGAATCCTATTAGGGAAAGAAGTTGTTTGAATGTTGGGGTCAGACGTGTTTGTGGTGAGAGTGGTCCCTTCAGTTTCACCATTTCTATTTGGTTTTACGTGAATCGCTGGTTCGTTGTTGTTGCTCTTGTTTTATTTTGTTTTGTTTTATTCAAATCTTGTATGTTTCACTTATGTCTCAAGCTAGATTTCCCACAGACCAGATACTATATTTAATGTCTTGAGAAAATGCATTCTTTCTGAGCTCATATTAACTTTAGGAGGAATTTGTTCTGAGGGCCTATGTATAAGGAACATTGCTCAGTGTTTTCAACTGTGATTTTGGACAAAAATAGAGAAATATTTTTATTGTGGGTGAATTCTTATACTGTTCTCTCAGTGCTGAGAGTTTAAGGACAAATACTAACTCTGAGAGGGTATTGTTTGTTAAGTGGGAAATTGAGTAATGTGGTTCAAGTGTATTGCATATTGAATATTTAATTTCACACACAGCCAAAGCTTTTAGGTCATAAGGAGTGACTATTTCAGTGAGGCCATGAAGCTGCCTCTCCTCTATGCCTTATTTTCAAGGAGGGTTTTATCAGACCTTACATCATAATTTCATATTATTTATATCTTGTGAAATTGAAACCCCAGTATTTTGTAGAGTTTGAAATGGGAGTTTTAGTTTTTCAAAACGAGGACCCCTGGAAGTGATGTCTGGACATTGGAATCTTCCTCAGAATTGAGGGTGGGTGGAACTTCTTTACTTCATCGAGATATGCTTCAGGTCTGACTCAAGAAGGCCCAACATGTCTCTCAGATAATTGCTTAGGCTAACTCATGGATAACTGTGAATTTTCTAAAATTCAATAAAATCCTTGCCAGACTTAGCAGAAAATTAAGATTTCACGACAAACCATTCTCACTTAAAGATATTGATCCAAAATTTCTTTTTAAAAGTATTAGCAAACAGAATCTATTCACATTAAAAAATAATAAACCATGACCAAGTGGGATTTGTTACAGGGAAGTAAGGAGGAGGCAATATTAGAAAACCATAAATTGAAACCTATCAATTTAAACGCCCAATGGAGAAAAATAATATCAATACTATCATCTTCTTAGACTGAGAAAACCATGAAATGCCAATTTGTGTTAAAAAAAAAAACTGAAATAAATAAGAATTGATGGCTACCTCCTTAACATGATAAGGTAAAGGTGTGTATGTATGTGTATATATATATATATATATATATATATATATATATATACACACACATGTACATACATATATGTATATATTCAACAAATATACATATATACACGTATATATTCAAAAACCTGTATCTTACTTAATGGGAAAGTGAGAGTGTAAGAAAGAAAAGAGTGGTATGAGATATTTAAAGTGTTGGAAGAACAAATACTAACCTAGAATTCTATATCAAGTGAAATTATCCTTCAAAAATCAATGACAAAGACTTTCTCAGAAAAACAGTAGCTAAAGGAGTTCAGAGAGAAAGAAAATGATAAAAGTCAAAAACTTGGATCTACATAAAGAAAGGAAGAACATGAGGAAGAGAAGGAATAAGTGATGGTAAAAGAAAATCTTTTGCTTTTCTTATTCTCAATGAGTTATTTTCCTTTACTTATTTTTATTTATTTAATAAATACATGTATTTATATTATCTTTTACTTATATTCTTATTGTTAAGAATTATTTTACTTTTCTTATTTTTAATAGGTAACTGCTTCAAGTAATAGCAACAATTTTTGGGTGATTATAGCATATGAATAAATGAAATGAATGACAACAATGTTATAAGGGAGGGGAGAGAAGAATTATAAATACTCAATTATGCATGATTTGGACTTTACTAAAAATAAAGATTTCTGTTCTGTGAAAGGCACAGTTAAGAGAAGGGAAAGAAGCCAAATATTGGGGAAAATATTTGCAAAACACCTGTCTAATAAAGGACTTCTGTCCCAAATATAGAAAGAACTCTTAAAACAAAAATTAGAAAACAACCAATCCAACTAGAAAACGGGCAATAAATCTGAATAGACACCTCACCAAGGAAGATATACAGATAGTAAATTAGCATATAAAAAGATGCTCAAAATTATTTGTTATTAGGGAATTGCAACTTATGAGGAAGTTGAGATAGTACTACACACCTATTAGAATGACAACATTTCATAAAACTTATAACACCAAATGCTGATGAGGACACAGAACACCAGGAACTCTCATTCATTGCTGGTGGGAAGGCAAAATGTTACAAACATTTTGGGAGACAGTTTGGCAATTTCTTATAAACCTAAACATAGTCTTGTATGTTTAGCCATATAATCTAGTGATTATGATTTTAGGTGTCTACCAACTTGAGGTGAAAATTTTTGTCCACACAAAAACCTGCACAGAAATATTTACAAGAGTTTCATTCATGATTGCCTAAGCTGGAAGTCACCAAGATGACTTTCAATAAGTGAATGGATAAACAAACTCTGGATACAATGGCATATTACTCAGCTATAAAAAGAAATGAAAAAAAAAAAAAAAAAAAGAAATGAGCTATCAAGTCATGAAAAGACATGGATAACTGCATAGTGCTTAAATGCATATTGCTAAATGAAAGAAGACAGTATGAAAATGCTATGTATCAATACTATACTATATAATTCCAGTTATGTGTCATTCTGGAAAAGGCAAAACTATAGATACAGTAAAAACTTAAGTGGTTGCTTGGGATTCAGGGCTGGGACTTGATGAATAGGTGAAGCACAGGTGATTTTTAGAGTGGCAAAACTACTCTATATGATATTGCAATAATGCATATATAACACTATGCATTTGTAAAAACCCATAGAACTTTACAGCACAAAGTTTGAGCTTTAATGTATGCAAATTTAAAAAATATTATTGCGAATTGAGGAGACTATAGTAGCAACGTGCACATTTAGCAACCAGATCTTAGTTTCTAATCCCCTTCTCCAATAAAAGAGCCAGGGCTTCTTGGAGAAATGGCCGATTCTGAGACTGGGCAGGAAATATACAAAATATCCCAGGATCATCTTATACTCCCAGAAAGTAAGTAAGCGCTAAAAAAAAAAAATCCACATTGGTGGGAATAGGGCAAAGGGGCACAAGAGCCAACAGAGAGAATCCCCGGTGACCAAAGCTGGAACTATTTGAGTAATAAACTAAATAGTATTGTTTTGCGTTATGTATCATATATTGTATTATTTAGAATATAACCCAAAATATAAAATAAATATATATGGTCCATGAATGCTGAATAAATAAATAAATGGGGGAAAAGAGACAAAACTCCATGCAGAATTCCAAATAAATTATACAGACACTCTAGCCCTAAAGGAGAGGACACATCACTCTCCACTCTTTAGCGTGGGCTGTGCATGATGATCACACATCTTCTTTCTAAAGATCATACATCTTCTTTCTAAAGGGTACAGTATGGAAAGGGAAAAGAATAAAAATAACTTTTCAAAGGAGAAACCTGGCAAAAAGAACTTCTGCCAGGAAATCAAAGTCAACATCAACATGACATCAAATATATAGCATGTTGCTAATATGTATCTTTGATATGATGTAATGAAAATGGCACTTTACCTTTGTGATCTTCTTCCTCAAAACCCAGAACCTGAGTCTAATCCTGAGAAAAACGTCAGACAAATTTCAATTGAGGGATATTTACAAAATACCTGACCAGTACACATCAAAATTAAGTCATTAAAAACATGGATAAGTCTGAAAAACTGCCACAAGCTAGAAGAGCCTAAGGAGACCTGACAATATATATACATAATGTGGTATCCTGAATAAAATCCCAGAACAGAGAAAGGACTTTAGGTAAAAACTACGAAATATGAATAATATATGGACTTTAGTTATTAATAATATATCAATATTTGTTTCGCAATTCTAACAAATATGCCATAATAGTGTAAGATGTTAATAATAAGGGAAACTGTTCCAGTTTTGTATGGGGACTCTCTGTACTATCTGCTCAATCTGCAAATTTAAAACTGTTCTAAATAATAAAGGCTATTAATTTAAAAAGGAACTTCAAGAGACTTCTCAATAATTACAATATATAGACCTATTATGAATTCAAATTCAAACTAACAATAGAGTCATTTTGTGAGATAATTGTAAACTGGAACAGTGACTAAATATTTGATAAGAAGACGTTATTCTTTTTCTTTAGTTGCAATAATGCTACTGCAATAATATATAGGACAGTCTTTATATTTTAGAAATGCAAACTGAAGTATTTAAAATTAAAACTATATGAGGTCTGGACCTTCCTCAAAACAATCCAGTTGGGTTGTAGAGTGTGGGAGTGTAGATGAGACCAGATTCCGCAAGAACTGATAATGTTGAACCTGGGTAATGACTAGATAGGAGTTCATCATACTACTTTTTACTTAATATATATTTAAATATTTCTATTAACATTTTTTAAAATTAAAGTTTATATTAAAGAGCTTCATGAGTAAATGAATATTTGCCCTTATATGTCAAATATATTATTTCTTCTCATGAATTCATTGTTCTTCAATTGTATAAGGGCATTCTTCTATGATAATGCAATCCTTTTATATTTCAAAACAATAGCTAAAAAAAAGACAAAAAATTCTGATAGTGTTTAACAAAATATTTTACATACAAGTCAGTTCAGTGATTTGGGTTCAGTTAAGTTATTATGTTTATTACTTATGTTTAAATGATAGCCATTCTATTCTTTCCCTTTTGCAGACCAGCACTAATCAAAGGAACATTGTGAGATATGTAGAATAAATCATAAATATTTTCTTTCCCAACTAAACCCTCATATTGGAAAAAAAAAGTGATTTAGGTGCTTAATTAGTCTTGTGTTAATTTATCTAACAATTTCAGAATTACAGATATTTACAAATTAATCTTAGCAGCTAAGATTGTCTTTTGAAACATGCTCCTTCTATTCAAAAATTATTCTTTATCATGAGCTTATAAGTATTTAAGTTAAATATTTATTAATGAAATGACATACAACATATTTTACTATTATTTCTACTGAGGCAACATTTCAAAAATTGACTCAGATTTTGTTAAATCATAGTTTTAAAAATAACCTCAGTATATTTTTATTTTGACAAAATCTCCTGCATTTCTAATGTATAGTTTTAGTAAGCAATGCTATGTTCCTGTCAAGCCAGGTTTGATACTTCCCAAAGGGTTTTATTCTATTGCCAAGTAAAGGAACTTAACCAAACAAAGAAGCATACATTTCTCTGGCCATCTCTGATTGACACAAGAGACCTTACCTCAGGAGAATGTATATAAAGAATATTTCACTTGGCTAACGGTAACAAAGGCAAATCATACTGTAACCTTAGGACTGTGAGGCTTAGGGGAAGATATTTGTGACAAATGTATTAGAATTACCGGACAAACATTTTAGTTTGATCAAAACTAGTTTCCTGAGGACTCAAATTTATGTGCATATATTTATGGTTTACAAGCCAGTTGAGTGAACAGGGGGAATTGTGCTCCACAGTGTCCTTGAAAGGCACTCATGTCCTTGGCTGCCACTGCTGACTTTTTCCCTTCTTGGTACCAAGCTGATCCACCATTGCTTTCCAGAGTGAGTAACTTTTTAAACAAAATTCTAAAACAGAATCTCTTTGCTGTATTTTAAGAGACACAGGCTATTTTTTCTTTTAGAACCGCATATGGCCACCAGGAGGCAGAAATCTATTGCTTATTATTTATCAATATTTACAGAAATATGATTAGAAAATAGAAATATAGAAAAATATAAAGGTATATTTTTATTTTACCCTTGAGATAGATGAATGATGATTTAATTATTATTAAATAACTTGATTTTCCTATCTGAGAAACGTGTCTTATTTAACACAAATATTTATTCAAGGACAATTATAGAAAACATTTGATTAATCAGAATGTCTATTATATAGAACTTGCTTAGGATTAAGAGGAGAATTCTTTTTATTTAAAAATTATTTACAACAATAAAAATTTAAAAGTCAGCTCTGCTGGTTTAGTAAATAGCTTCATATCCCCTATATATGCTGGCTGAGATTTTGAGGGCTTCGGGTCCATTTTGTTTTTAAATCAACAAAAAATACTTCTTTAGTATGTATGAATGATGTGTGAGTGTTATAGCAATATTACAATTAATACTGTATGCTGGAAATAGGTATTTATTAAAGATAGCTTTCATGATATATCTAACTAGAGGAAGAGGAGTCTCAGTCTAGAAACTGGGATAGGAGAAAAAGTCTGTAGATGAAAAGGGAGAATTTTTGGGGTAGTGTCTCATCTCTCTTTAGAGGACCTCATGAGTAATGGGAGGACCTCATGAGTAATGGGAGGGCCTGGAGATCTTGAACTGAAGTTAACTAGATTGAAAATAAGAAACCTTCCTTTAATAAGCCAATTATTTTTTTCTCTCAGTTTTTTTTTTTTTTTTTTTAAATTTTATTTATTTATTTATGGCTGTGTTGGGTCCTTGTTTCTGTGCAAGGGCTTTCTCTAGTTGCAGCAAGCGGGGGCCACTCTTCATCGCGGTGCGCGGGCCTCTCACTATCGCGGCCTCTCCTGTTGCAGAGCACAGCCTCCAGACGTGCAGGCTCAGTAACTGTGGCTCACGGGCCCAGCTGCTCCGCGGCATGTGGGATCTTCCCAGACCAGGGCTCGAACCCGTGTCCCCTGCATTGGCAGGCAGATTCTCAACCACTACGCCACCAGGGAAGCCCCAATTAATTTATACTCTCTCTGTTTTTCCTCTTTTTGATTTCCTTGGTGTTTATCAGACTCTTTGCCTGGTCTCAGTTTTACCAAGGGGAACCAAGAGAAAGGAATTTTGTCTGCACTTAAATCAGAAGGCTAAAAAGAAAACAGCTCTCAGAGGTGCCAGTAAGAAATCAACGTCATCAAATGATTGAGCCTGTCCAATGATTCCCCCTGTCCTCCTAGTGTCAATCCCTGATGGCTTCGTGTTTTATTTCATTATGAGTACTTATGTTCACATTTTGCCCCTCAAAGTTTGACTTTCCTATAGTAGACTAGGGTAAATGTTCTAAGTATTTCACTTGCTAGCATCCAACTGAACTGGGTTTTATTCGTCTGTAAGCTTCACATGGTTGGAGATCATCCCTATGGTTAAACCATTGTATAGAAAGCATCCTGAAAGTACCTCTCATGTAGAAGGGACTTATTAATCTTTGTTCAGTAAGTGAATAAGTAAAACCTCTGTGCTATTGGATAGCACTACCCATAAAGAAGCAAAAGCCATTTAACTCTTCTCTCTGAGTTATCTAAGACTATAAATACATATTTCATAAAACAACACAACAACAATATTAGTAACTAATATTTATACTGAATTCCAGGCACTGTTTTCGGTGCCTTATATGTATTAACTAATTTCAACCTTTTAACATTCTTCTTATCTACTATTATTCAACATCCCTAAGAGATGCTATTATTACTTCCTTTTGCAGACAAGAAACTGATACCCAGAGTGGTTAAGGAAATTGGGCAAAATCATACATTTACTTAGTAAGAAGTCTAGGTTCTGGGTCCATGCTATCAAAATCAGTCTCTCCTTTGTATATTTGCCAAGTGTTTCCTAAAATTGTCAGTCACTGGGAGTTCCACTGAATGGACAAATGAAAACTCAAGGTGTCTCTCTGATATTTGGGGAACTTGTGAAATTTCTGACTTCTGGTGGTGGTGGCAGTTGGTATCCTCTACCACCTCTCCCATAGTTGGTAAATGACTCATTGGAAATTTGTAGTGATAGAGGTGAAAATTACTCTTGCCACCAGTGTCAGTTATGCATTCCTCCCTGTCACTTTTCCTTATGCCCCTCTCCATCCCCAGGACCTAGGGCTTATCTCCATACTTCCAGCTAACTTTATGTTGATCCTAGAAGCTTAGGTATGGAGCTCCTTTCCTTTTTTCTTTCTCCCACATGAAGTTAGGTAGTGGCTAAAGAGTGCAGAAAGAGCTAGGCAGAGGGATTGAGGGAAAAAGCTAGGGTTGGGAGGATGGAAAATGGCAAGCAATTAATTAGGTACTCCTGAGATTATAAGAATCGTGAAGCGATAAAACAGAGGAAAGTAGTGATAAGTGAGTAGGAAGAGAAGAATGTGGAGAGACAAAATGTAAGTGAAGAAGCTTAAGTGAGAAACTGGTGGAATGAGGCAGGTGGGCCGAGTAGGATGGAGTCAAAGAGGAAGACAGCTGTGTTAGGATATTGTCAGATTGAACCATGAAGGGAGGAACAGATGGTCATGTTTTCCTATTTTCAGCTGCAAATGCTGTCTTTGCAAAGTCAGACTCATTCAAAATATTCTTGTATGGGCTGGAAGCACAACAAGGCACTGTTCTGAGAGCAGGGAAAAAAAACCAACACTGTGAAGCAATTGTGATTCCAACAAGTAGCAGGCTGAATACTGCTGGGTGTTTAACACATCAAGAAGTTGTTTACTCAGGATTCACTGTAGCATGGGATTCAAGGATGCAGTCCATTTTCATGTTTGCTCAAGTTGGCTGGAGTTAGGAAATGTCTTCATTGAGTTTCTTTTTTTTTTTTTTCTTGATTAAGCCAATGAGGGAACACCTGTGGAACACACAAAATTTGAATTTTCTTAGAAATGTATTTTAAATCTCTTGAATCTGCAGAAGATAAATGACTAGGAAAACAAATGCTGTTTCCAAAGAATTGAATTTATAGGACCAGAAGGTGTGTGTAGTAATGAGAAGGGCTGGAGCAAAAGTTTGGGGAATTAAGTACCAAGGAAAAGGTTGTAAGCCTGCTGGGACTTAAGCCTGTTCAGTAGGAAATTGAAATCACTGTTACAGGCTTCACAAAGTTGCTGTCCATTTGATCTGTTGATGATCAGGGAGGTGAAACTCAGGTGAGAAAATAGGTGGATCATCCAGGAAAGGAGGGGAGAAGAGCAAATGCCGAGTATCATGCAACTTAGAAGAGCTGAGCAGACACGGAGCCGGTGGTTCAGGACTAAATGGAAACTGGACCTGCATGGACCAGGGAATACAGTGGTTTGAAGGACCTGTGTTTTCTCGGGTAGAGATCCTCTAGGACAGGGGTCCCCAACCACCGGGCCGAGGACCGGTACCGGTCTGTGGCCAGGGCCGCACAGCAGGAGGTGAGCAGTGGGCAAGAAAACGAAGCTTCATTTGCCGCTCCCCATAGCTCCCCATCGCTCGCATTACCACCTGAACTATCCCCTCCTCTTATCCCCACCCCCAACCCTCGGCGCCGCTATCCATGGAAAAATTATCTTCCACCAAAATGGTCCCTGGTGCCAGAAGGGCTGGGGACTGCTGCTCTAGAAGACAGATGGGTTAGCACAAGGTTTATTATTTCTGGGCTACAAGTTGACCTGACAAACCCCAGGCTAGAACCCTGCAGAAGAGCAACCTGTATTAGGTGATGGTTCTATAAGAGCAGATGTGGATTCACCATTTTATCAGTCTCATGAGATGTAACACTTTGCAGGGCATGGTGACTAGAAGGGAACCTGACTGGGGTTTCTCAGGTGTTGGAATGTTCCGATCCTTGATCTGGATGCTGGTTACCTGAGTGTGATCATTTAATAAAAATCCATACAACTGCACACTTATGTGCACTTTTTTTTTACTACTTAATTTTACTTCAACAAAGTTAAAAGAATATTGATGCCTGGGCATTACCTTGCAATAAAATCAAAATCGAAGGAGATAGGGCCACATTCTTAATATGTTTTAAAAGTTTTCCAGGTGATTCTGACAAGAAGCCAGATTTGAGAATCACTGAGAAAGAACTATACACATATAGGCACACTCTATTCCCCTATGTCCCCAAAGTGAATCCTTTCTCTGCTTAATCCTTGGAAAGCAGAATAGGGTATATAATTTGTGATGTGCAATATGGTAGTCAGGCCACTTGAAATGTAGCTAGACTGACTTGAGATACGTGTATAAAACAGACACTGGATTTTGAAGAATTGGCACCAAAACAAAATGAAAAAAGAATGTATCATTGATTTTTATATTGATTACATATTAATGGACATATTTTTAGATATACTGGTTTATCTTACTGCTTTCTTTTTATTTTAATGTGGCTACTAGAAAATGTTAAATTGCATGTTTGGCTTGTATTATTGTTCTATTAGACAGCTCTGGTATAGTTTGAAAAACATGGGAAATGTCAGAGAAGATAGACATAGGTTTCAGTCTTGGCTTTACAACACAAAAGCTGCGTGGTCTTGGACAAGACACTTGACCTCTCTGAGCCTTATGTTGCTAATTTATAAGGAAATAGTATACTCATATTTCAGAGTAATTGTGAGAAATGGGGTTAATATAATCAAGCATCCAACACATGTTTGGAACATGATAGCTATTATTACCCTGAGAGAAGATCGAGTCTTCTCCCCCCTTCCTATGGTGCTAAAAGGCATTTTTTTCCTCACACTTGCACCACATGTTGTCAGCTGAGAGATATAGTGTCTATAGAAACTGAGGGGTACATCAGGGCATGAGTAGAAATCATCGATAAAGGACAGCAGCAGCTGCTTTGCCAGGCAGGATTCTTTGCCAGGATGCACGCATCTTTCCTGCTTCTCATTTTTCTTCTGACGTCTGTTTTTTTCAGCTGCTGGATTCTTAACCTTGGTATAAGTCCTTGTGTCTGCTTTCATCTTGAAGCCCTTAGCCTGCCTTTAAAAACTTAACTCTCACTTTCAAAATTCTTCTGTTTCTATGTTAGGCCCTTTGGCATGGACCCCAACTGTTTCTCAGGGTCTTTGTGCCTGAGACATGCCCGAATGCCCACACTCTTCCCTATGAGTGATCCCTTGGAGCTTGGTCTGCCAGCTGCTGAGGAGCTGTCAGACACACCCATGAGTTCTCAGTGACTTTCATAATCTTCTGGGTCTCCCAGGTTCCCTTCCTTAGGGTCTCAGATTTCTACTCCACCACCTGGCTTGGTGTCTCTCCTCAGAATGTGCTCTAGCTAATTTGTATAACTTTTAAAATATATGACCCCGTGTTTTCCTACCTCTGTACCTCAGTTTATGTCATTTTGTTTTCTATGTAGAATGTCTAATATCTCTTTCTTCAATGAATAAATATATCAATAGGCGAATTCTAGCAAACATTTAGAAAAGAGCTAACACCGATCCTTCTCACACTTTTCCAAAAAATTGCAGAGGGAGAAACACTCCCAAATTCATTCTATGAAGCCACCATCACCCTGATACCAAAACCAGAAAAAGATATCACAAAAAAAGAAAATTATAGACCAATATCACTGATGAACATAGATGCAAAAATCCTGAACAAAATACTAGCAAACAGAATCCAATAACACATTAAAAGAATCATACACCATGATCAAGTGGGATTTATCCCAGGGATGTAAGAATTCTTCAAAACAAGCAAATCAATCAATGTGATACACCATATTAACAAATTGAAGAATAAAAACCATATGATCATCTCAATAGATACAAAAAAAGCTTTTGACAAAATTTAATACCCATTTATGATAAAAACTCTCCAGAAAATGGTCATAGAGGGAACCAGCCTCAATATAATAAAGGCCATATATGACAAACCCACAGCAAGCATCATACTCAATGGTGAAAAACTGAAAGCATTTCCACTAAGACCAGGAACAAGACAAGGATGTCCACTCTCGTCACCTTTGTTCAACATAGTTTTGGAAGTCCTAGCCACGGCAGTCAAGGAAGAAAAGGAAATAAAAGGAATCCAAATTGGAAAAGAAGAAGTAAAATTGTCGCTGTTTGCAGATGACATGGTACTATACATAGAAAATCCTAAAGATGCCACCAGAAAACTACTAAACTAAACAATGAATTTGGTAAGGTGGCAGGATACAAAATTAATGCACAGAAATCTCTGGCATTCCTATACACCAACAACGAAAAATCAGAAAGAGAAATTAAGGAAACAATCCCATTTACCATCGCAACAAAAAGAATAAAATACCTAGGAATAAACCCGCCTAAGGAGTCAAAAGACTTGTACTCAGAAAATTATAAAACACTGATGAAAGAAATCAGAGATGATATAAACAGATGGAGAAATATACCATGTCCTTGGGTTGGAAGAATCAATACTGTGAAAATGACTATACTACCCAAAGCAATCTACAGATTCAATGCAATACCTATCAAACTACCAATGGCTTTCTTCACAAAATTAAAACAAAAAATTTTACACTTTGTATGGAAACACAAAAGACCCCAAATAGCCAAAGAAATCTTGAGAAAGAAAAACGGAGTTGGAGGAATCAGGCTCCCCAACTTCAAACTATACCACAAAGCTACGGTAATCAAGACAGTATGGTACTGGCACAAAAACAGAAATATAGATCAATGGAACAGGATAGAAAGCCCAGAGATAAACCCACGCACATATGGTCACCTAATCTTTGACAAAGGAGGCAAGAACATACAATGGAGAAAAGACAGCCTCTTCAATTAGTGGTGCTGGGAAAACTGGACAGCTACATGTAAAAGAATGAAATTAGAACACTACCTAACATCATACACAAAAATAAACTCCAAATGGATTAAAGACCTAAATGTAAGACCAGACACTATAAAACTCCTAGAGGAAAACATGGGAAAAACACTCTTTGACATAAACCACAGCAAGATCTTCTTTGACCCACCTCCTAGAGTAATGGAAATGAAAATGAAAGTAAACAAATAGGACTTAATTAAACCTAAAAGCTTTTGCACAGCAAAGGAAAGCATAAACAAGACAAAAAGACAACCCTCAGAATGTGAGAAAATATTTGCAAATGAAACAACAGACAAAGGATTAATCTCCAAAATATATAAACAGCTCATGGAGCTCAGTATCAAAAAAACAAACAATCCAATTAAAAAGTGGGCAGAAGACCTAAACAGACATTTCATCAAGGAAGACATACAGATGGCCAAGAGGCACATGAAAAGATGCTCAACATCACTAATTATTAGAGAAATGCTAATCAAAACTACAATGAGGTATCACCTCACGCTGGTCAGAATGGCCATTATCAAAAAATCTAGAAACAATAAATGCTGGAAAGGGTGTGGTGAAAAGGGAACCCTCCTGCACTGTTGGTGGGAATTTAATTTGATACAACCACTATGGAGAACAGTATGGAGTTTCCTTAAAAAACTAAAAATAGAACTACCATATGACCCAGCAATCCCACTACTGGGCATATACCCTGAGAAAACCATAATTCAAAAAGAGACATGTACCACAGTGTTCATTGCAGCACTATTTACAATAGCCAGTACATGGAACCAACCTAAATGTCCAATGAGGGTTGAATGGATAAAGAAGATATGGCACATATATACAATGGAATATTACTCAGCCATAAAAAGAAACAAAATTGAGTTTTTTCTAGTGAGGTGGATGGACCTAGAGACTGTCATACAGAGTGAAGTAAGTCTGAAAGAGAAAAACAAATAACATATGCTAACACATATATATGGAATCTAAAAAAAAAGGTACCGATGAACCTAGTTGCAGGGCAGGAATAAAGATGTAGACATAGAGAATGGACTTGAGGACACGGGGTGGGAGGGAGAAGCTGGAGCAAAGTGAGAGTAGCATCGACATATATACACTACTGAATGTAAAATAGTTAGCTAGTGGGAAGCAGCAGCATAGCACAGGGAAATCAACTCGGTGCTTTGTGATGACCTAGAGGGGTGGGATAGGGAGGATGGGAGGGAGGCTCAAGAAGGAGGGGATATGGGGACATAGATATGCATATGGCTGATTCACTTTGGTGTACAACAGAAACTAACACAGCATTGTGAAGCAATTATACTCCAATAAAGATCTGTTACAAAAAAAAATCATTCCAGTGTTCCCCATGATCTTTCCTATTGAGTGACATTTCTCCCCAAGAATCTATAAGGGATATTCCATGTTCATCTATTATTACTCATTATACTTAGATATTTATAGATATGTATGTACTTGGCTTACCATTACTATTATAAATGAGTACACTTTAATAAACCTTAGGGTCCCATGTGGCCCTGTCTTTGTATGGAGCCACATTCAAAAGAAGTATCATCCAAAAACCAGAAATAATTGAGAAGTATTCCCAATATTTACATGTATCTCTTTGAGAATATTAAAGAATATCTAATTAACAACCTATAAGAATGCTCTTTTCTGTCCTTCTGTCCACACTGCATTGATACAGTTCTCTGTTTCTTCATTGAAGCCTCTTACTTGTCAAACCCCAAAAAATTGCTTTTGGAAACTCAGTTTCATAGCTTTTTCTAATCCTCTAATTCTTAGCTCTTCATTATACAAATTGACTTAAAAATGCTAGCTTGATAATTTTTTTGTCTGCTTCAATCATTAACTGTTTTACCCCCCAATAAAGAACAACTGTGGTCCTGTTTCTTCATGAAAAAATTCTCCTTTTTCCTCTTATCACTCTAACCTGTGTCTAGATCTATTCTCCCACTTTTGTGTTACAAAGGCCTGGGAGTCAGCTGAGCAAAAAATAAATTCTCATTAGACAGTGGAATAGAAGAAAAGTTCCTTATAACAAGGGATGGAGTGGTGATGGGGAAGGCTGGGAATACTGATAGAAAAACTATGGGCACCATCATATATTTCAGTTTCTATTGGTCAAAGATTTTGTGGTCTTTTTAAAAAATTTTACTCCTTACTGCACCTAACACAGAGACTTAAACTTACTAAAAGCTCATTAAATACTTCCTAAATAAATGTGATGACTTACCGAATTTTATTTAGGACCATCTGGGAAAGCAGGTTCTGTTTAAGTTGTCACTCCCTAGCTATAGCTATTTTTACATAACTTTTTGCTCTTAAAATTCACAGTTATGTATTGTTTTATGGATTTCAAAAAGCATGTGGGATAAAAGAAAACTTAGAAATTTAACGGGACAGTCATAATAGTCACACCATCCTACTCAAGTGAAATGTGTAAAATGAATCATGGCAGCCAAAGTGCAAACATGTGTTCTGTTAAAAATTACCTACACCATCACCTTGGCCACCTTCTTATTTCTTGGTTTCAGAGTCAAAAAAGTACATAATACTTCTTTAGTCCTGTTAGGTTTCCAGTGTTAATTTGATTGCTACTATTTTTCTGTTTTTTTCAATTGATACAATATTCAGGAAAAAGAATTTAAGGTCATATATATATATATATATATATGTATATATATATATACACACATATATCAGCAAGAAACATGTTTTTATATACTCAAAGAAAGCATATATCAATGTGCTTTCTTTGAGTATATAAAAGCATGTTTCTTTTATTATTTCCCCCTTTTTTTCTATGAAGTCCTGCTGTTGAAGTTCATCATATTCTTATCAGAACTCCCATTTCTTTAGGCTATTACTGTATATTAGAGTACATTTCTATAAAGAATACTCTTAGAAACTCTAGTGTACCCTTGTTTAAGGCCCACAAACATCTCCCCAGAGATCTTCCTCTCTGGCTAATGTTTTACTTAGGCCAGGAGATTAAGATACAACCTCCTTTTTTGGCTAATAAAAATTCCAGCAAACTGAAGGGAATTCATACTACAGAATGCCAATAAATACCAAGGTCACTACTTAACTAAATGACATACTCTGACTTGCTCATTTATTTCTATATTGTACCATTAAACAGCTCATCTTCATTAAGTTGTATCAAATCTTCGTGTGTATGTGTGTAAATGTGCAGCATAGAGTTTGAGGATCAAATTTAAAAATAGTTTATTGCACACACTAGGAAAAAAAGTGATAGAAATCAAGTGTTTATCTTCTGTAATGCAATATTATGTAGCTTTTACTATTTTCAAACATTAACTTTATCTCTGAATTGCATTTCCCCCTAATAGATCTGTGTGTAAACCTCTCAACTATATTGTGAGCTTCGGGGGGCAGACATTTATTTATTAATATTTGTTGAGTATCTAATAGACAACAAGGATACAAAGATAAATAAAGGAGGGCTGCTACCCTCAAGGAACTCATATTCTAGTTGGAGAAATACACATGAAAACAAATTGCTATGGTCTAGAGATATGTTTGCAGACCAAGTGTTAGGGGAGCAAAGTATATAGAACAGTTAATTTCCCAGGGTGGGGTTTGGGAATGGGGATGCAAGTCCAAAGGGCTCTATAAAAAAGGGTGAAGTGAGGCATAGTGTGAAAGGATCAATGACAATTTGCCAACAAGCATGAAGAAGGACATCTTAGGAAAAGGAAAACAGCTACACAGGGCAAGGAGTTATATAAAAATAAAATATGGCACTTATACCAAAAAGTGTTGTCTGGCTAAATTTAAGGATTTTTTAAATTAGAGGAGTGAAACCATCAGACTTATGTGTTAGAAAGATACTTCTGGTTGCAAGATGGATAGAAAGGGTGTCAGACAAGGTAGGCCATTGCTCAGACATTATATTAGATAAGAGATGATTTAAAGGGTTGAAGTGTAGACAAAAAGAAGTGGGAAGTTTCAAGAAGTAGTTAAAATTAGAATTGATGGACTGAAAAAAATTGGAGGAAGAAGAGTTAAGAGAAGTCTGAGAATTTTGATTTAAGGTTGCTGAGGAACCAGTATTACCATTATATGAGATCCGTAGCATATGAAGGAAAGCAGGTGTGGGAATGGTCTCATATACTGGATTTAGCGTCTGAATGTTGAATTTTAAGACTCTTTTGGGAAATCCATGTTGAGTTATCCAATAGGTCAGGTGATTAGGAAAATCCCTGGGCCTGGGATATGGGATTCATCATGGTAAATATGGTGATTGATGGTGTTGGAGTGGAAGAGGAGTGAAGAGTGGGATTGGAGAAGAGGAAAAAGGATGGAATTCCAGGGAGGCAGTGGGGACGTAGAGAAGGAAGAACTAGTCAAGGAGAGTGAGGAGTTGCCAGAGAGAAAAGGACAAAAGATAACTAAATTTAAAACACCTGGAAAAAATAATGAAGGCAAATGAAACATCTCAAAAAAAAAAAAATTCCACGGTAAGATTAAATGCCATACATAGGGTAGGCTAATAAAATATATATAAACTATCCATTATATTTCATCACTTGGATTGATATATTTATCTAGGTCTAATTCAGAGAATTAGAGTGGGACTGGGTACAAAGATGTTAAGTGTTTTTGCTTGTATGTGGCTGCTGTTTAGAGGAACTGGTAATATCACTGACAGTCATCCCAGGGTATGATGAAACAGAGAACTCTAAAACATCACAAGATAATCTTGCCCATCTCTGGATGTATGGGCCCTAGGTTAGTGCCTATACATGTAACAACCACTCCTATGAAGAAGTGAACACTGTAGGATCTGGGAATGTAGCAAAGAAACATTATGGGGAGAATGTGGTCAGAGAGAAAGGACACATACATACGTAATGGAAGATATGAACCTGGAGGAGAAAACAGACTTTTTCTTGGGATATGTAGATTCCATCCTTAAGAAGGCTTTTATTATGCAACTATACTGTTCCATACTAATATCAATCAAAACTATAAAATCATTAACTTTGATTTTAGGTGAAGCTTGAGATCTCTGTAACATCATCATTTTAACTTCCACATTGGCCAGGGCTTCAGTGACAATTACTGAGAATCCAGGAGCTACTAAAGATGTCATTGGTAATGAAAAAAATTTAGCTGGAAGTCAAATTGCAAAAGGATAAGAAATAAGGAGAAGCATGAAAACAGGGAGCGTAGATTGTTATTTTGGGAAACAAGTAGTGAAGGAAAGAGGGGAACTTGAGAACTTGAGCACATTTGCGGAAAAGGGTAAAGTCAGTGAAGAGGAAAGGATAATTAACAGATCTCCTGTTAAGGCCAGAAAGAAAATGGTTTAAAAACCTCAGATGAAGGAATAATCTTAGACAGGAAGAGGAAAACTTCCTCTGTCCCCAGGGACATGAAAAAAGTAGCTGTGCAGCACTTATGTCTAAACTTAGGTTGTAAACAATGAATAAACATTGTTATAAACTTTTTACAGTCATCCAGAGGACAAGCAAAGAGAGATGGTTTGGTTGATTTTGATCGGGTGTGAGAGTGTGAGAAAGACGAGAAAGCAAGGAAATTGAAAGCACTGAAGAGAAAGATTAACAGGGATTCCAGACTGAGAAGAGAGCTGCTGAGAAAATATCCATCTTGTTATGGTCAGGAAGTAAATGTGGTGCAAATTAGAAAGATAATGGGTGATAGTCAGGTGTTTTTTTAATTTTGACTTCACAGTGAGAGATGGCCAGGACCCCAAATTCCTATATCCTGGACTAGACAGATGCAAAACATTTACAAGAAGAGACATGAGAGGCTAATGCAAACTGGTGGCACTGTTTGCTAGTATTTTGTCCCAAATCCCTATGTAGTGTTTTATCCTCATGACCTGAGTAAGAAGAACTTAAAGATCTACATCCTTTTTTACCTCTTTGGCTTAAGTCCTTCCCTGGATCCAGGCTGAGTGCTATTTGATGCTTGTTTTCTCCTGAGCCCTGCCTTGGTCTCTGCTTGGTCTTTACTGCCTGTATGTGGTAACAGTAATATTTTGAAAAGAGAGCAACACTAAGATAAAAAAAAGTTAAACTCTTTGCTCCTCTATTCCAAGATGTTATCCTTAATATAGTAAAACCCTGTGTGTCTGTGAGCACTCCTTTTTGTTGATTCATTTTAAAGTTTTTCAGTGAACAGGTTGGGTGCATCAGGAAGCCTTGTACTTCTTCTAGATAAGTGGTTCTCAAGTTGTGGAGGTGAGGGTAGGAGGAAAAAAAAAAGATATGAAAGTATCCCAGGGAATGTTTCCAAGGGGAAGAGAGTGCTCATATCTCTGTGTGTGCAGGAGGAGGAGGGAGCATTGTAAAAACTTTCAGGGGGTACTGATAGACACCTGTCTTTCTTCTGACTGATAATCACTGTCCTACAGGTGAGCAGGTAGCAAGACAGGAGTGACATTGGAGTTTAATATTTGAGAGGTGGGATGGCTCTGGTAGGTGATAAAGTCCAGGAAGTGGGCTACCAGGGTGGAACGGAGGTGAAAAGTTTTGGAGTAGAGGCCGGGAAAAATGAGGCTGGAATGCTGGGTGTGTCCACCACAGGGTGGCTGAGCTTTGGCTTTCTCCTTTATTACCTGCAACACTTTCCCGCGCATCAAGTACATAGTGTGTGTTCAATAAATACTCTTAATAGACTGTGTACATTTCAGAAAAATGTATTACTTTTAATATCAATTATGTGAGCATGCAACATTGCTAAATACAAAAGTCATACAAGCTCACAAATGACTTCAGAGACTGCCACTTGTAATTAAAGAACAATTTAGGCCCTATTAAGACATCATAAACATAGATCCGTTCCTGTTTTCACCTATGGCTATACATTTTCACCCTATTACTACTGGCTTCACTCAGAAACCCTATTGCCCGCAGTTACATTTCTTTACCCCTTAATGCTTCTCTGAAGAGAAATAGCCATTATCAGTCATCTTCTAAAACGGTGTATTTCCACTGTGCCTGAGTAAGACTCAAGTGTTGGGCATTTACAGTACACAGCTTTGGGGATATTGCCTAAAAATTGGAGGCTGCCTGTCTATTATCTGTTGGAAAAACATTTCTATGAATTTATGATATCAATATGTCAGCATAGGATACTTACAATTGATAAAAGGTAAATTTGAAAAGTTTACACTTGTTGCAAGTAAGTTGAAAAACGGAAAATTTCAATTTCTAGTTAATTAAACAAAATGAGTAGCATGGAACATAAAAAGTCTGAACCATGCTAAGTTTACAGGCTCCATGTCAGAAAAATGTCTTCTGGGAAGTATACCACAAAAAAATAAGTTGAAATTAAATTTATTATTATTATTTTTTAGATAAAAGTGCTACTCACATCTGTGTCATTGCTCATCTAGGTAACACTGAGAAAAACAATTGCCCTTTCTGGGACTCAGTTTCCTCCTCTAAAATATGGAGGCTGATCTAGTCCATCTCTAAAAGTTCCCTTCCAGATAAACATGCTCTGTAACTGGCTTCAACTTTAGGGCGTGTGCAGTAGAAACCTCCCTGGAGACAGATAAACACAGTTTCAAATTTTATTCATCATTTATTAGCTTTTCAAGCTTGTAAAAGTTATACCTTATTGAGCCTTAATTTCCTTATTTGTGAAATGGAATAACGCTACCTCTTTAATTGAATTGTTTGAGAATTAAATGGGATAGTATGTGCTGTGAAGTGAATAGCATAAAGTCAGTTGGTTAACAGGAATTCAATGTGTATTATCAAATCAGTGTCTTAGTTTTCTACTCTTTCTTTCTCTCCTTAAAAATTCAATTCCTTGTATGTTACTGACTTGCAAGTAAAAGATATTATGATAAAATTTGGAAGATACTATGAACTTTTGCTGAGCAACATTTGTAGGATGTGAATGTTTTGGAAAGCTGATTTTTATTTTCTGGCTTGGGAATACCTCTGGATTTGAATATAGCAGACAAAGTAGCAGTAAGAGGTCAAAAATAATTCAAAAGCTCCATATGACTTCACAATTTAGCAACTATTATATATTCAAAGACAGGCATGATACCACATGCATTAATAATAGTATATCACACAGGAATATAAATCCTCCACATATACTCAGCACTAGTCCTAAACTTTACAGAATCACATGAAATCAGTTTGGAATTCCACAATTTTAAGGATGAAGAGAACTTTACCTAGAATCACAAGAAAGCTATGAGGATAATAAATAAGGATATTAAAAAGTGATTGTATGGGTTGGATGTGCTAAATAGTCTAGCGGAAACTGTCTAAAATAGCCCCAGGAACCTCTTTTCCCACTTGCGAGTCTATTAATAGGTGGATTTGTTTGAATGTTAACTGGACATTTTGGATCCTACTGGGTTAAGCAGAAGGAAGTACTCTAAAATTTAATCTTTCCTATTGTCTCAAAGACTCACACTGTTAACATTTTTTCTAGTAATATGTGATTGAGGACCATGTGATACCCATGCCCTTATTCCACTCATTCAAAAAGTACTGTAAAGGGAGATGAGGGCAGACTTACCTTTCATCCTTTATGTAACTACAAAGGAGGGCTGAGTTCCTGGTATGTCCATATAGATTATCTGTTGAAACGCTGCTTAACCTACTTCACATGGGATTGTATCTAAGACCTCAAGGACAGTTAAGTGGGGTCTTTATTGCAAAGGGTCTTCCTGTTGCCTGCCATTTGTCCAGTAATTCATGAGCCATTGGCATATTACTTGTGCCTTATATATTACCACTGAGAAATAATTTCATAATACTGACCAGTGGGATTACACAGCTCATAGAAACTTTCCATATAAGAACCATGATGTCAAAACACAGCAGAGGCCACTAACAGTATTAATGAGGATTTTGTCAGCTTCTAATGATGATTATTATTGTATCAGAATGTAATTCACACTAATTATTAGTAAAAGTTTACAAACATTAGAAAGTGCATAATAACATTTGGATCTGATAGGGCTGAAAAAAGACATGAAAAACACAACACAAGGGCTTTACTTTTGTGATTGGCGTCCACATGATTGAAAGATCATTTTCTACATCTTTTGCTGCTCCGTGGAGATAAGTTGTCCTCCAAATTTTAATAGTATCATACAGCACTGTGATAAATTTGATTCCATAGAAGAAAATATTTCCCATGCTTAGTATTATCTTGTATTCTCTTTCCCACCTCCCCAATTCTCAAAAATCCTCATAATTGTAAATAAAAATATTCGTTGGAAAAAGTTCTCCACTTGGGAATAAGACAAAATTTGCAGTTTGAATTCTGGTCTGTGTAGACACCAAACAGACTGAATTCAGGTAATATTCACATTAATGGATATTTTCAAATGCCTGTATAATAAGCAAAGGAGCCTTGATGAATCTGTTAGACTTAATTCATCAGCTGTGAATTAAGGGGAAAGATTAAGTTTTAAAAAATGTGTGTTCTGTCCTGTGCACACCACCACACTATGGAGCAGAATTTTTAGGCAGCCCTTTTAAAAATGAGTAGTATAAAAATTCACAGTAACGTACATCATTTTTGTTTTTCATAAGCAATCAAAGAAGGGGGCAGTGCTGAGCATCTATATTGTATAATACAAAACAGTGTAAATAACACAGCAGGAACACACAGATACATAATGCTAAAAACAGTGCTTTCTGGATGGTTCTTTTACTGGGTGAATACTTGGGCCAGAGATATTTAAACTCTGGGGTTCAACCAACCCTTTGCGATTAGACATAATTAAATCCTCTGACATTGTGAGGGGCCAGATGCTACAGGAAGAATCATCATCTAGGTCGGTGCTACTCTCTACAAGCATTTAATCATATGGTCAAGTGAAAGGATCCGTACAAAAATGACATCCAAACACAAGCCACATGATTTCAACCATTGCTGATGCCAGAGGTAGAGAAAAGTCTGTCTGCAGCCACAGCCTCTGCCCCCATTTTTAACATAACAAGCAGGTTCCTGCAATGCAGCACAGCCATTTTCTTTTCCCCCTTTTCACTCTTGGAAATAAATGCATTCCAGCCAGGCCTGGAGATTTGAGACATTGTCAGGTGTTGATGAAGATCGATCAAAGTGGAGTGTTAACTTTCAGATTTTGCTGCTTCTCCCTGGGCTTCCCCACTTTGTTCTGTTGAATTTCGCTGTGCATCTTCTTCACCTTCTGTTAGGGACATAAAAAAGGATAAAGGCAAAATAAAAATGACTGCTTATATTTACTGACTCTCAGTATATATATCATATTGGAAATTTCAGAAATACTCAAGTCTGAAATTCTCATAGAGACAAGTATATTTTCTTGGTAATCAATTCCCCATCAAGAAAACAGCTTAAGTGTTTCAAGGGCTGACTAATTCTGGTTCTGGAACAGCATGGCTCAAAAACAAAATAATAACTGAATTTTTAGAATGGTTAGTGATGCTCTATGCTTCTGATAAATAGCTGGGAAATCTCATGGCCAGGTCATGGCATGGCACTTGTACTTTCATAGGTTGCAGAAATCATATGTGTCTTTAGGAAGAAACCAGAAGTAGGGAACAAGTTTACCTTTTGATGCCTGACTATCTTATATTAAGAAATATTTTAAAATTACATTGTACATTATTCTGAACACTTGATGATAACCTAGCTGACTTCTCATAGGTTTAATTAATTTAAATTAAAAGCAACAGTGGAAGGACATTATGTCAGCTGGTTAGTCCCTTGTCAAATAGTCATGATGGCCTCTGGCCTGCCCTTACAGAACATATGTACAAATCCCATAAAACCACTTTCATAACTGCACCCTTAGCAACAATCTCAGCCATAGCAACACTAAAATTAAACAATGCTTTCTCTCCATATTAGGTCACTTTACCTGGGTGCAAGGTGCAGGCAATTCTTGATTCAAAGATTCAAATATTTGCATGTGTTAGCTTGTTACTAAGTGACCAATATGGCTTAGTGGACAAAATATTTGGGGGTGTTGCAATAATGTGTGTTATATTAAATTTTGCTAAGAGTTTATTACCATAATTCAAATTAATTGAGATAAGTAGGCTGTCCATTATTTAGATGGAAATGTTGAAGGTAATTTCTCCTTTACGCTTAACAAGTACACACAAGACACCTCACCATGCACCATATTTTAGGGAAATTAAAAGCAGTTTTTCCACATAAAAATCATATTCTGTTCTAAAGGGGTTCCAAGAATATCATGATGCATTGTATAGAATTTTCATGTACTACCTTCACTATTAGAGAAATGAACAAGCCCCCAAGGTATGCAGATGGCCTGAATCTGAGATGTATAGATTAGCATGAAATGAGAACTTGATAAATAGGAGAAGCTCTTGTCAACCAAAGGAATGAAGTCATATTAGGGCAGATGCAAGACAGTAGAATATTAAGGATGAAAGTGACGGCATAAATACAAGATGAGTATCTTAACTCCCATGGGGCTTGGGACTTTCTAGGTATCCAGGGATACTTCTCAGGGCTCAGAATAATGCTGCAAACACAGAGCTGTGGCTAAATAGATGCTTGTTAACAAGTCAAGATAAACATGGGACAACAATATTGTTGAGCATAAACTAAAATAGAAGCTGAAATACTCAGGAATTACAAAGGAAGTCCCACACTATTCTCAGCTAGTGATATTTAATTTGCCATTGTACAGTTCTCTTTTTTTTTATGTTTTAGACTTTTGATTGTACAGTTATTACTTTTAGTTCTTTGTACTTAGAATAATAAATAAAGTCAGTGCTATTTATACTTTGCCTTATTCTGGATTTTGTGATTTGAAGAGAAACAGAAAATTCTTTCAGGGCCTACAGAATTGCAATTAACATGTAGAAATATTTGAAAAAGAATATATCCGGAAGCATAAAGATATTTGAATTATTTAAAATTATTTAATTATAACATATTAATATCAAATATACAATTATTTATTAATATAAAATGTCAACCTTTTTAAATTTTAACATAGTCTAATAGACTATGTTAAGATACTATAGTCTCTTGTATAAGAAAGGTCTTGAGGTTAATGAGTCTTAATTTCAGTGAAAACAAAAAAAGAAGAAATTAAACTACACTATGAATAAAAATGTCCTCATAGTAAGGGTGGCTAAAATTAATGCAGTTTATTTAAAATAGAGTACTCATATAAAATACAAATTTTATGAAAAAGATTAGTAAATTCTCAAAGATTGCAGAAAAAATATATTTACTTACTTCATGCCACCAAATTGGAATAATTCCCTATAGCTTTTCTCAGAGCTATTTTGAAAATTAACTCCTGGTAGTAACAGAGAAACAACGAAACCTAAAATATACATCAGTCTATATACTCCATGGAAGTGATTATTAAAGTTTTATTTTCAACCTGAGTTTTAAAAGACCAATCTATGACCTGCTGATCTGTAGTCATTGAATAAAGTTCTGTCAGTAGGTATTTTAAGGTAATGTTGCTGAGCTATTTCATTAACATATATATATATATATATTAACATATATATATTAACATATATATATGTTAATTAACATATATATATATACATATTAACATATATAACATTAACATATATATATATATATATATATACTCATTAACATATATATATATATATATATACTCTGACTCAGTTTTCCAATAACTGGAAGGCTTTGCCCTGAAAATTCTAATAGCAAAGAATTATCAAGCTGTTACCATGAGTCAGAAACTGATCAGTGTTTTTCACATATATAACATTGTGGTTCCTTAATTGTGAACTCCTTTTTACTTTTAAAGATTATTTTTTGCACAAGTGTTTTTCAGGGAAGTACATTCAGCTTTGATATTTGCAAAAGCTATGGATGGAAGAACCATCAGGGGATTCAGAAGTACTTTGACATGTCAAACTTATTTTACTTTTTCACTGGTAAAGTTAGATTTGGTGGGTAGGAGTTCAACGCCCAATAGTAAGACAAATTTTTCAAACTCAGTCTATCATGAAAGGAAAACTAAAAGAACTTCTTACCTAAGACTTATTTATGTAATAGACTATTTTACTTCCATTCTCAATAAAAATGGTCCTGGCGACCCTTTTATTTTGAAATGGTTCTTGGAATCGAGATCCGTCAGACTCATCTGTGAATCTTGTTAAATATCTAATGCTATTAAATGTTACAGGTGGCCAAACTGTCAAAGGTAGGAGCTCCAACTTTGTTAAATGTTCTACATAAGATATTTCAGAGCTTTTATAGAGATTAGGATTAAAAAAAAAAAAAAAAAAACTCATGTGTTTTATTGATTGCATTAGTAAAATCAGATTAAGGATTCTGCATTTGAGTGGGAAACCCTGTAAGGTGCAGTCATTGAAAACAGAGTGGGAGTGATTAAGAGATTAGTACCTGCCTTTTATCTTGCCTTAGACTGTTTATAACTCTTTCTATTAGGTTACTTTCAAAGGTGTTTTTTCATGACTTACTCCTACTTAGCGAAGTGCTGCAAATCATTCCATGTTCATAGAGATGGATGTCAAACGACTCACCTGTCTTGTTGATATCAAGACCTGCTAATTTCAAGGCTAATTCATTGCTGTTACCACTTGCAGAGGAAACCAGGATATCATGTATTGCATTTCTTCTACCCGTTCTTCCTGAAGCAATAAAATCTGCATATGTGGTTTCCACATCAGTCATTGCTAACAAATATCCACATAGCAGGAGCTACAAAACAGAGAAAAATTAATAGGTAAATATAATGTTGGTCAACGGTAAACATTTAACAAAGACACTTGTTAAATTACTGGCCTATAATATGGAGTCTTCAACTCCAGAAAGAAGAACTTGAGCTCAGTAGCATACCAAAGTGGTGGGAGGTGGAGTGGAAGTGCTCCATCCTAGAGATAAGCAGTAAGCAAGGGCATTGTTTGCAGAGAACCTAAGAACGAAAATGAAATTGACCAAAATCCAGTTTGCTTTTTATTATCATCATGCACCAGCAATTCTAAACAATGCCAGTGATCAAATACTGCCCCCGGTCCAGGAGGACAGCTCCCTTGTTGCCTCCTTGGTGAGGAATTCCTCCTTGAGAGGAATAATAATCTTTCTTGACTGAAACTTTGAAATAAAATCTTCAAAATTACAAAGGACTCAATGAAAGTGAGTTTCCCCAAACAAACCTGGTAACACACATACTTAATTAAAGACTTAATGAAGAAAATATTTTCAAGGTAGAACATGAGATACATGTAATAACAAAAGATCGTCAAATGTAAATCTTTAATTTCTTTTTCTATGTTAAAAACTCATATTCTTTCCTGAAGGTCAAAAGAGGGATGAATACTAAGATATGAATAATGAATTTCTGTTGGATTAATTTTGTTTAAACAGAACTTTAAAGTAGCACAATTTCCCTCCTATTCCTAAACATTCCAATTAAATTTTACTATAGTTTAAGACTAAAAACTCATGCCAATAATCAAGGGAAAGGAGTCTTTTCAAAATATACGAAATGTGGAAGAAGCTAAAATGGTAGAACCCATACACTATCATGGACATGCACACTGTCACTCTGAAATAAATTGATGCCATTTACAGTGAAATCCAGGATGGCAGTCAGTAGCACTTTCCTTAAAGCTTAGTTCTTCTCCCAGTGCATAATGAGGGAGCTATTAATTTAATCTGGGGAAAACTTTTATACTCTCTCTTCTGTAAGAGGAAGCTAAAAGAGGAAAGAGGGAGGAATAGCACAATACAAGTTTTGAAATAGGAAATATATGAATACTGCACGCTTTACGGTGACTGTATTATGGTTCCAATCACTTGACTATATCCACCATTCTTTTTTATGGGAATATGATTTAATGGTTGTTACCATGTTACTTAAAATTTCCAAATGCTCCTCAGAAGATCCTGGATTTAATCCTGCCCCTGACATTGGGTCATGGAGTGACAGAATATCACGTGACCTCCTGACCTTCCATTTTCTAATAAGTAAAGCAGGACAGCTGGATGACATAATCATTAATGGCACTTTAAGTGAAAGTGTAAAAACAATGATCACTCAAAACTATATCATTTCTAGAATCTTGGATTTGGAAATTCCCTTCTGTGACCATAACCACCAATTTTTTTTTCTTTTCCTCTTACTCACAATGAATCTGTTCTTCACACTGGTCATATCTTCAATTCCTTTAACCCTTTTTGTTTTAGTTTCCTCTAGGCCCAGTCTGGATCAATTGCCCACCGTTTCGTGTAGCTTCTCATTAGCATCAAGAAGTCCCTTTGCTCTACCGTCACCTTGACTTTCCTAAGCCTCACCTGGAAAACAGCACGGTACACTTTCTCTGATCTCATTACTGGGTGGATAAGTGTTACCAAAAAAGTCACAAAATTGTGCCAATTGGCTCAACTAAACATTTTTACTCTATTATTAGTATACACTCTGAGTTGAACGGAAATTCTTTTGTTCACCTCTAGTTGAATCTTCCGTATGGCTTCTCTCTGTGGGAAGGATTCCAAACCCTTTGTAGTCCACACAACCGGACACTACCTGCCTCAAGAGGTGACTTTGCATCTTCCTTCTTGGAGAAGATATAGGACATCTGCTGCAAGTTCTGTTACATTTCTTCCTTTCTCAAGTACATTTCTCTGTAAATCACTATTGTTTCTTTTCTAGATAAACTAGCTGCTTTCTTTTTAAGGCATGCTATTGATTCTGTTTCCTATTACCTCCTGTAGGACCTTTCTCCATCCATTTTTTTCTCAATAATTTGAGTCTTCTTTCTTCTCTGGATTTCTCCCTTAAGTTTATAAGCATGTTCAAGTCTTTCCTTACTAAAAAAACAAATGAACCGACCATTCAACCAAATACCCATTCCTCAACATTCATAAATCTTTGCACTACCTTCTCTTTCCTTCATTAAACTTCTCAGAAGGGTTCAACTACTTTTATTTTCTCACTTTTCTTGAACCAACCTTTAGAATTTTTCTATTCTATTGGCCTTTGTATAGTATGTTTTACAGAGACTACTTTCATATAGATCACTGAAATGATCTGTATTAACATTAAGTAACCGCTTAGTGTGAAATGTTCTTGTGAGTGTCTATCCTGTTTGAGCTCACGTGACACTGCCAGCTACGTTCTCCTTGAAACTCTCCCCTAGCATATATTAAAAGTTATAGGAATTAATTAATTAATTAAAGTTAATTATAGGAATCAGACTTATCTGTATATGAATCTAGACTTTCCATTTACTTGTTATGCTAGGTCTAATCCCTCTGTGCTCAGTTCTTCATCTGTAAATTGTGATAAATATACTTAGTTCTCAAGATTATGAGAATTTACTTGGATTATGTATCTCAAGAGACTAACACAGTGTTTGGCACATGGTGGGTAAGTACTGATTAAAAAAAAAAAAAAACTGTCACTTTCTTAGCTTTCATGATACCTTACTATCCTGGTTCCATCCCATTTGACCTTTGTATTTTTTACAGACTTCCCTTTCTAGGGTCACCTTTAGAAATAAGAGCACATTTTGTAGGAATTTAGAATCAGTCATTGACCTTCTTTACTTACTTACTTGAATAACTCATCTAATCCCAGTGCTTCTAATTCCTCACTATGGATAATACAAAAGTCTGCATCTGCTATTTAGAGTGTTCTCCCAAGCTCCTCACACACAAGAGCAACTGCCTGCTGAATAGGGACTTCCACTTGGTTTTGCACAAACATTTCAAATTCGATAAAACAAAGTAAGACAACAACAAAACACATAAATAGAGAAAACTGGCTTCATTAATACGCTGTGTTGGGGCATATTTTGACTTATTTCTCTCACTTGATATCCATGTCTAATCATCTGCCAGGTCATGTTGGTTTCTATTTGATGTCACTCATATTTATTCTCTGTAAAACATAGAAAAAACTCTTACCAGGATTATTGCTGAGTTTTCCCACAATCTGAAAAGAACCCACTTTTGCTGCTTTAACTTTAACCACTCACTCTCATACTTGGTATGCTACAGAAAAATGCACAGTGTTTCCCCAGAGCTTCTCTGATGGTGCATTTGCTCAAGTCTGTTATTCAACCTGGAATGCCTTCTCCTGACAAACTTGCTTGTTGAAATGGATTTAGCCCTCAAAATTCAGCCAATGCCATCTTCTCTTTGTCTTCTTTCCCCTATCTCTTCACCTAGCACTCCCACAGGCCTTGATTTGTGCCGGTACAAGGCGTTAAAATTCTAACTGGCATCATGGTTGCCTCTCCTTCTAGACAGATCACAAGTTCTGACAAGACAGGAAATGCATTTTGTTAATATTTTAACTACATAGAATTCCTAGTAGAGCCTTCTGCACATAATCAGTGCTGAATAAAAGTATGTTGAATAGAACTGAACAATGAGGAAGAAATACATTAATCACCTTTCATCAGTAGCCACAGAGAATTTCCCTATCCCTGGGTTATACTAAATCACCAAATCCTAAAACTCTGGAAGGTTTTATAGGTGAAAAATCTGAGGACCAGATAGTTCAAGTGATCTGCCCATCTTCACATAGTTAATTAATTAAGTGGTTGGAATGAAGGTCTTCAAATCTCAGTCCACTCTTCCTGTTTTACCAGGTTGCCTGTCTGTGAGTAAGCTACGAATTTGCATAAAGTTTTTGACCTTGAAGGAATTCGGTGCTATTATAATGATATTTTCATTACCTACTCCACTACCATTAACCAACGCAGTACTTAGTTTCTATGTTACTTTAAAGATTTAGAATTGGATATCTTTACCGATTTCTTTCTATGGTCACATTTTGAAATAAGGGCACATTTTGTGGAAATTTAGAATCAGTCATTGACCTTCTTCTATCTATCAAATATATCTGATAAGAAGGCGAAGTAGGTTACAGGAATAAGCTCATCTCAAAGTCATTGTTATTGTCTTTCATTCTTAGTCTCTTTATGGCTTTTTAAAACATAGGCTTTAAAAATAGCACAACTGCTATTATTTCTCATCTGATAACAATGTTATGAAGTAGGCAAAAATATCCTCATTTTCATTTGAAGAAAATAAGTCAGAGATGTTAAGTGACTGCTAAATAACACACGGAACTATGACTTGAACCCAGGTCTGTGGGTTTTGCATAAAGAACACTGTATTTTGCAATAAAGTTCCTTGTTTTTTGCCATTATCATTTTTTAAAATGTAGACTGTCATAATAATACTCGTGTATGTGGGAGTTTACATCTAATTCACTTTGCTGATAATAGTTTTAAGAAGATTTGAAATATCAGAGTGAGAGAGAAAAAAGTGGTGACATTTTCCATGAGAAGATATGAATTAAAAGGAGTACTGTGTTATGATTTGTATAACTGGGAATGTTAATTTCTGTGACGGTGGTAATTCTATTTATAAGAGGGGAGCCAAAAACTTAATTTGCATTTTCATTTAGGGTACTCCTAAGTAATGAGCACATGGAAGAAGAAACAGGGTTATGAGAGATGTATGTGTATGCTGTGTTCACCTTTGAAATGTGTGTATCTAGATTTCAACTGGATTGAGTGAAAGACAATAATGAGAATTGTGAGAATAGGTTATTCTGTAAACTCCTTTTCTTCTTAAGCATTTATGAAATATACTTGCTAGATTGATGTGCATCTTATTGTAAACCTCTAAGGTAACATAGAAAGTACTGGGCATTCAATTATGGTAGCCATTATAATTATTATTATAATAGTTATTATTATAAAGTAGTATTTCACTTTTATTAGATTTGTTTTCTCCAGACAATAAACTTAATTTTCAGTAAAAAGAAAGATAGCTGACAAATAGCACATATTTAAATACATGCATGAAGAATATAATTACATTTTGAAACAAAACATATACATGTTATAAACTCTGTATCTTTTTCTCTCTCTCCATGATTATACTTCCTTAATGAATTCCCATTAGGTGCTCAAAAACAGTAATTTTTACATGCATGGCAGCTATGTTTTTTTCCTTTCAGCTAAATATCTTGACACAGCTTTTCAATTTATTGATATGACTACCAGAGACTGGAAATAACTTTTACACCAATATAATCACTGTATAATGACTTGTAGTTAGCTTAGAAATTCTGGGGAAACTGTTGCCAAATGACTATGGCTGACAGATGTTCACCCAAAAATGACAAAAGTCAAAAACAAAGTCTAATAAGTGTCAGCAGCTGGTAGAGATTTAATAGAGTAGCACTTAGCACACATTCTGGCCTTATGCAAAATAAACTAATCAGAATAAAACTTGGAAAAATTTACCAAAAGTGGGCTTTGACTCTTCACTAAAGCTTCCTACTTATGTTGCTATAATTAGAATTTTCTAGACATGACAAAATGGTAGTATTGGATATAAACAAGATAATATGGTGCTATTTTTTGTATCTAGTTATATACAAGAGCTAATTATACTAATATTCAAAGTCTGATTAGAGGGAGGAAAAGACATTTTATTATTTAAGTACTGTACTATTTAAAATTAGATTAAATTTTTAAGCATACATTTCTAAATATTGATATCTAAAAATCCAATCAAAATTCATGACTAAGAAATAACCTTGCTTTCTTTTCCCCCTTCTTAAAAAAGTCTCACTTTCTCCCTCTTTAACAAAGGAAACAGTATATTGGTATTCTAAAATTGTTTTGTTTGTATAATGGATTTCTAAACTGAGATTCATAATTTGTGTTGGTCTTTCCCTTATTTATGCCCTTTATCTTTTTAAATATCATTTACACAAATTGAGAGAATAAACCAGATTTCACCCTAGCATAATTTATAGATTTAGATAGACTGCAAGAGGCTAGAAAAAGTATGTACTTACGTCTCCTGTATTAAACAAATTGAAGCGTCCGCATAGATGTATTCTAAAAGAAGTTGGGTCTAGGAAGCTGCTTAAATGATTTTTATAGTGACATTGAGTCATGAGCCAAATGGTGACTGGATAACATGCTAATTTTACTCCTGTAAATGGGGACACATGAAATGAGACTCACAGACTTGGAAGAAAGAATGGAGAGAATGTCATCAGCAGGCACTGAAGTCTTCTCTCTAATATAAATGGTATGATTTTTTTTTTTTAAAAGAGAAGGAAAGTTCTTCCTCTACCATTATTACAAATGCAGTTACATGACTTCTCCATTGTTACTTTATGAAATCATGTGAAGTTTGCTAAAAGTCCTTGAGTAGTTTCCTATGTGCTTAAGACTTGGTCTACATTAGTGTTTCTGAAACGTTTTGGTCTCAGATATCCATTACATTATCAAAAATTACTGAGAACCCGAATGAGATTTTGTTTATATAGTTATATCTGCCAATATTTACCATATGTGAAATGAAGACTGTAAATTTTAAATATTTATTAATTCACTTAAAATATAAATAACAAGCCCATTACGTTTCAATAAATAGTATATTTTTAGTGAAATGAAATATATATTCCAAAGCCAAAATAAAATAGTGACAAGAATGGCATTGTTTTACATTTTGAAATTCTCTGGCTTAGTTTTGCAAATGTCTGGCTTAATAAAAGACATCTGGTTTCTCATAACTGCTTCTGCATTCAGTGTCTCAATATGTTGTTTTAGTTGAAGTATATGAAGAAAATCTGGCCTCACACAGATTTCTCAGTTGGAAAAGTGAGGAGAATTTTAATAGCTTTTTCAGATAATTATGGATTTTTAAATTTTGCAATGTGGAATCTAAAACCATATCAATATGCTTCCCTTACTGTTTAATTAAAATCTATTGTCTACTTTGCACCTTAAATGGATCTTTTGCCCATGTGTATTCTTAAAAATATCAGGTATTGGTCACTTGGAAAAATATTGGTTCACTAGGTTATGCAAAATTTCCAAATAGTAGCTTATTTCATTATACAATATCACATTTGTTAGTAATGCCACCTATCGCAACAGAAAATTCTTTAAGAATTGAGAAACTGACAAGTTCACAGGGGCCGATAATAAGTTTTCCAAAATTGTAATTTTTATTTGAAAACTCAGATTTTATCATTGGCAACAGATACAGTTGGATTTTGCTTCTCTTGAAGTGACAAGCTCACTTTGTTCATTTTCAAGAAAATCTCTGCCAAATATCCAAGTTTGAAAAAACCACAGTTTGCTTGTCAGTTGTTCTTTCAAGTAAAAATGGTGATTCATGAGAAAAGTGGCTAATTTAGCTCTCAACCCAAGCAGTCACACAAGTACTTACTTGAGACAACCATGCAATTTGGTACATCTTCACTGACTTACCATTTCATCACACAGAATATTAAAAAGACCTCTACTCAAGGGTCAAGATTTGACGAAATTAGTATATTTTTACTCCTTAATCAAGTACATTCTTAGGTACCTCTTGCATTTTAAAAATATTAACTCTGAGTGTGTGGCAGTGAAGAATACCAGGCTTACTAGTAGAGTTTGCTGCTACTGACTTGATTCGTGCTAAGGTGTCAGCAGTTTTCCCCACCATGATTTTGCACCATTAGTGCAAATGGCAGCCAAGTGAAAAAGGTAAATAGCATCTGTATTATTATGAAAATTATTTTAAACTTGTGAATCCACTGAAAGTATCTCAGGGAATGACTGAAAGGGTTTTGGGGACATGCAGGAGTTGGGGGGACCAAATTTTGAGAACTGTTGATCTACACAGTAACAGGAAGCTATCCGACAAACACTACGGATTAGAGAAGGGAACCCTTTTGTAAAGAACTTAACTAAGCAAGTTTTTGATTCCTAAAATATTCTGGAAATAATCAGCTATTTCCATGCTAAGTACAATACTACCTATCTTTTTCTCTTTTCTTTTCCTGTATAAGAATATTACTTATTTATCTAATTCAGGCTTACAAACAATCTAATAGCTTATTTCTAAGAACAACCCCCACAATCTCACAAATCAGAGGGCTTCAAATTAAGTCTCATGAGCTCAGGACAGGGTGCCAGAACTTGATGCTACCTTAGTTCCCCTTTTCCTTGAATTGGGCTATATTCTAGTCACATTTTGGAGTAAGTGACAACAAAGAAGAAATCAAGAACCATACCCTGTTAATAGCAACCATTTGAAAATTTCCACAGAAGTCTCCTCTGTTAAGGCATAATTATAAATCCTGTGCCAGATCATGACATTGCAGGCTCTAGAATGCCATTTGGTATAATGGGACACGTATTGTCCTTTAGAAGAGTTTGAATAGTGTCCTATCAAAAGCACACTTAAAAAAAAGTAATCTCATATACTGAGTTGTATCACAGAATGATGCCAACACATATTAACTCTGCGAAGTCCAACCCTCTTTTGTTCTAAATCCAAGGCACTGACTTTTTTAATCACAAAATATTGCTAGAATAAATTTTGCCTAATATGAGAAAAAATAGGCAGTCTTTGATGGTTTTCACAGTAAGTTTTTGACTAATACTACTAGAAATAATAACCCACCTACATTTGTTGGGGGGAGTTCTTCACTTCTTCCCTGATTTTCAGTGTATAATAAAAATTCTCAAGTTCAAAAATTTCTAACATTTGATACTAATGGTTATTCTTCTCAATCTTCTCTCTATTCATCAATTCATCTCTGATCCCCAGTTATGTGATAATTGCGATCCTTATGCCTTCATTCAAGATTATATATATATTTTTCCTTGTTTTGACATGGGCGCATTTTCATATTGTTTTTGAAAATTCATGACCTAGTCAATTGTATTATTACGTAACTTCTTCTCTGAAACTTCCTTTAGCCCAGATTCAAATCCTTTTTTGTTTTTTCTTTCCACAGTGCTTAACAAATCAAAACTTTGTAATGAGAAATCTAAGCCTAAAAATGTTATAAAGCCAGAAGCACAGGCTATCTTAAGAAAATATTTTCACTGTCTAATTAGGCAACAAGTGACCTCAAAGCTATTCATAAATTCCTTTCTTGATTTCTGGCTGACCCGTTCACCATCCTTAAAAACAGCAGTTTCTTCATTGTTTTGTGTTTCTTAAGTCTCACTTGTATTTCATCTGCTTACGCTCTATAGAAAATCTTGCCTAATGACTTTATGGAGAATGTCAAGGTCATCCTACATAAATTCCTTCAATTGCTGTTTCTTTATCATCACATCAAAGTTGCCATCTTTTTATTTGAGTCCTTTTGCCAACATTAATACCTGACTGGTGCTCTTGATTCTATCTTCTCTCCTATTATTTTTCCTTCAATCCTGCCTTGTGCTTCTGGAGTCTTTCTTTTCCCTGCTTCTCCAATGGCTATAAAATTATTTACATTTTCCCTGTTATAAAATATATTTCATCTTTTAGCTCTGTTCTTTTTGTCACTCACCTTTTACTTTCATTTACTCTCAAACTTACAGAAAAAGAGTAGATGCTAATTTTCCTGCATCCTTTACAATGCTTTATTTTTAATTCCTTTGCAATTTAACTTACATATCTATCAATTTACCAGAATTGTTTTCTCAGAGAAAAACCATTACAGATTAATCACAAAATTCAATAGGCTTTTCACAGTAATCATCTATATCAAATTGTATACAACATTTTACATTGTTATTCCTCTCTTGTTGAAACATCTTTCTCCCTTGGCTCTGATAGTTACTGTACTCTTGATTCCCTCATAATCTTCTTATATTTCTTCTTGCTCTTTCCCTCACTTAACTATTAAATAATATTTTTTCTCTCCTTTGTTCTTTATGTTCTGTTTGGTAATCCCATTTACCCCAATTGTCTTAATTTCCAACTGTGTATAGATGGCTATCAAATCTATAATTTGGGGGCCTGATATTTTTCTGAAGCGTAGCTTGGGAATTTTTACTACCTATGGGATATTCCCCCATGTTTGTCCTTAAAAACTCAAATTCAGTAAGTTCAAATGGAATCTCTTTGCTGAATCTCTACCTCCACCCCCCAAACTATTTACTATCCTTATCATTTTAGTGTATATTACTACTATTTTCTTAGGTATCCATGATATTAATAGAAATCTTAGAATTGTGTTCAGTTACTTCCATCTCACTAATTCTTCCCATCTAATCAATTCTCAAACCTCATTGTTTTAATTCTATCCATTCAATGCTTCTTAAATATTCTTCATTTCCGTTCTTTGTCTGGTCACTCCCTTCATCATCTCTTTCTTGACTATTGCAATCATAGGCTAGCTACTTACTTATCTAAACATTCTTTTCCAAGTTACCCTTTACACTTTCACCAGAATTAACTTTATTAAACATAAAATACTCAAAAATCTTCCGTGGCTCCTGGGAACCCTCAAAACATAGTTGTAACTTTATTTTCATGGCCCTCGGGAATGTGAACCCAACCTAATTTACTAGCTTTTTTCCCTATACTATCTCTCCCATGTATACTAAGTTAGATCATAGCAGACACTTGCTATATCTCTGGTGTTCTCTTATTGGTCTTCTCATGCTGTTTTTCTCAACCTGTAGTGACCTTCTCTCCCAATGACAACAAAATCCTCCTCATCTTTCAAGCCCAGTTTATAAGCTACAACACCTCCCCATCTCCAGGTAAAATGAATAACTTTATTATAATATGTATTTAATTTGGCACTATGCAAGAATTAATTATTTTCATGTTGCTCTTCTTCCTATATTATATGTTCCTTGAGATCTGGGTCTTTGATTTTTGAGTCCCCTCAGAACGCTTGGCACAGGATTTTGTATGTTGTTCTTACATCTGCAAAAAGTATATTGTAGATTTATTTTTAATCATCATACTCAAGATCCTTATTGGTAAAGTAAATTTGTCAAGGTTGTCGCATTGTCAATAGTAAAAGTATTGATAGCTCAGAAAGCATGTTTCTTTATTCTTATTCATTTCATTTTCCTGTCTCATAATACTTATCATCAATATAAAGAGATGAACTGTAATCATTTCCTCTAATACACTTTTTCTTCTGTGTATTCTTAATTATGACAGAAGATTTTTTAAAAATAACAGCAACAAAAAGCACTCTAGAATTCCAAGTAATCTATCCTATTTTCACTTTATGGAAGGTTACCTCTTTTTAAGTTTTTTATAAAATATATATGACTAAAGTAGCGAATTAATGCATGGAATGATTTGTTCTGTCCTTCTTTTGTTAAGGCTTTTTACATCATTTATTTAATATTTCAAAAGGTTTATAAATCACTTATTAGCTAATCTTTGCAGCATCCCTGCTCAGACAGTCAATTAGCTGAAGAAGTACTGCTGGTTGGCAACTGACAAGTAATATTACTTGCACATTACAGTTGAAGAAACTAAAGCAGAGAGAGGTTAATCGACTTGACCATGTCTTCCGCAGTGAGTGGTAGTACTGATGTCAGAATGGGGACCTGGGGTCATTCACATCAAAAGCACAAAAGCATTAAGAGTCCAGAGCTGGTGCTGTTCTTTATTATGTTATACTTTCTAAAGCCTTTGTTTAATCTCCTTTTCTGGCTCTCTATGAGTCCAAGGAGGAAAGATACTTTTAAAATCTATACCTTCTCATTAAACTAAGACTATTTTTTCTACATCCAATAAATATTTAGTTTTTGCAAGGACATTAGAACATCGACACATTTCTTCTCAAAATAACCCATTATTAACTTTTCCATCTTTAAAAGCACAATGAAAGATCAAATCAATCTCAGTAATATTGTCTGGTCTGTTCTAAGTTGTAATAATGACCATAATAACAAAACAGCTATTGTTTACTAATTATTTATCAATAATAACAAAAATATCAAGTATTTGCCAGATACAACACTAAGAAGTTTATGTGAATTGTATAGTTTAAATTCATCAACAAATTTATCAAAGAGGAATGTTCATTATCTCAGTTTGAAAGATGGAATATTAAAGGTTTAGAAATATTGTCATGAAACTGATAGGTGATTTAACCACTTACAAAACCAGTTGCCATTTTCCAACATTCATTTTGGAACATACTGTACTTAATTTTTTGTTGATGGTTTGCCATCCCTATTTTTTTTTTTTTTTTTTTAATATGTAAGCAGTTCACATACTGTGGTGTTGAGACATTACTGTGTAGGGTGATATTTTATTGACATCCCTGCAGAACCTGGCTTTTTAATACTATCATCTGATATACATCATATTAATTGACACTGCAATTTCTTCCTTGATTTGTATATTTTTTTCTACAAACACTTTGCATTCCAACTTCCACGTATCTGATTTACTCATCCATGTGATGGTCTTCATCTTCAGACATCTTGCTGTCTGGGCTGTTCAACCCTGTGACAGTAAAAGCACACTCACTAGGGAATAGGAGTTTGAGAAAGACTTAGAAAATTGTTTGACACCTGACAAAAATGGCTCCAGAATATGAAAAAAAATCTGCAAAATTGAGATAAAAACTTGTGTAATTAATATTTTCAACTAATATTACTACAACAGCAATGTTACTCAGCTTTCATATAGTTATCTATAAATTATATTGGATATGTGACTTGGGCACATTTTAATGCATTTGATAACATTTAGGGTAAAGCTTCTAAAAGGGCAATTGCCTAGGACTGAGGAAGGTTTAAAAATGGCCCTGCACAGAATGAACTAGAAGTGACTTCAGTGGGAGGCTGAGGCAGAGATGCTGGACCTGGAGAGTGACAGAGCAGGCGTACATTGGAGAGAGCTTTCCTATATAGGAGAGCCAAGAATTTGTTACTTATTGAGTGGGGAGCATGAAGGTAGGGGACCCTATAATGAGACTCCTAGGATTGCTTCTAGATTTCTAACTTGGATAAATGACAGGACGGTACTCTTTGGTGAATACTAAAGGAACAGCAACAGCAGCAAAGGTCTAAGAATGGAACTTTAACATAACACAATGCCACCTTTAAAGTAAATTTGGCATTCTTCTCCTTTTTGAATGAATGAAAATGCATTAATTAAAGACATACACATTCACACACCTGCTAATATCTGCTCTTCTGCAATCATGTGTTTTCTGTAGAGTGTCTAAATATCTATTCCAGTTGAAGTAGTGCTTAAACACTTCAATATGCCTCTTTTCAGCCAAAAAGAAAAACTGTGTCTATGACTGCTTCAACATATTTTAAATATATGTATAATCATTGCCAACTTATCTGCTTTGCAGATACTAGTTTCCTATACAATATTTAATATCTCCCTTTATTGAAAGTGTCATTGCTCAGTATTATGATTAATGTTTTTCATTTTTATTATATGTCTGAATGTTAGCATTATTGATTAATCTCTTTATTAATGGAATGATCTTCAGCACAATGTGAAATACTCTTCTTCTCTACCATTATTATATGTTATTTTAAAGATTTTCCATACAGTTACTTTAAATGGGATTTTCAGATTTTTCAGGCTTTTTGAAGTCAGTAGGATAGGCTCCAGTGAGTAAAAGAAATGCTGAAGAACAACAATATGAATTAAACAAATTTAAGTAGTTAAGAAAGCACTAATCTAGCCATTGAGATATATACACTAATATTTACATAGTATGTATATATAAATCAATAGTTTAAAATGAGATAATCTACTGAACAAAATATCTTAAAATGTGAATTAAAAGATGTTGTAAAGTCTCTATATGATTAAAATACAAAAATTTTTATAAGCTTGGAATATAAATAATAAGTGCATTTTTGTCTGGGAGACAAGTTGTTATCTGGGAAACCTCACGACATTTTGTAGATTATCGAAATCACTTTACTATCAATCTTGAGCATTTCTCCTATCAACTCTATAATTAGTATTGGAAATTAGCTTTATGACTCTATTTCACCATCAGGAACATTGAAGAAACTATTTAAAAGTGCTAAACATTGGTTTTAACAAATAAAAAATAATTCATCTGAAGAAGATGTTACAATGAACTGAGGAATTAAAAGATCTCAAAGTAGAGAAATTTCACTGACTGCAGTATAAACAACTTGAGGGTAGAGAGTTTCTGTTTTTCCTGTTTGTCCTCCAAATTTTGGAACAGTGTTATATGCACGGTGCAGGATAATAAGCAAATGTTTAACAAGTGAAAAATACTGAATTCATTACCTTGTGGTACAAATTAGGATTTCTTTTGTACTGTAACTAGAAGATTTTAATTTCAGCATTATGAATTATTAATGTCTTTATCTGATTCCCAGTTCTGTGTCAACGAAACTTATTCGAGTGATAATTAGAGGACTTCATGTTTATCCTATCTTCTAGGATTTCACTTTTGCATATCTGTTAATTCATAATTTTGATATTTTTATAGCACAACCAAAGACTATAAAAACACATAGAGCAAGCACTTGCCAAAGAACTCTAAATAAAACAGGTCTCAGATATGAAATTAGAGCCATGCTTGGTTATACTTCTAAGTGCTTCATCTAAAGAGAGACCTGCAACACTGCTGCATGAATTAATCACCTAGGGTGACTTTTAAACCTACCAACAGCTGGCCCCTCTATCATATCTGATTTTATTCAGTAGTCTAAATGATAATAATTTTTTGATCAAGAACTTTATTTTACTGGTTGTAAAGGTGCGCGCATGCATGCGCACACAATCCCCAGTGCTTTTAAAAATTGTGGGACAGAATTAATCATAACTATTGAGTTTAAATGTCATTTATCAACCTATTAAAGTGCAAGCATGCAGGGAAAATAAGCTAAAGACAAGACTTTCGTTTTTCAATTTATTTTTAAAAAGTCTTGTAGAAATCTTTATGAAATTAACACAAAATGGTGGTACACAAAAATCTTTTTGCTTTGTTTATTCCCTAGTCTGTGGCAATGTAAAGAGTGGAAGTTAACCTGAAATTTAAGTTAAGGAAAGCTATATTGTATTAAGTTTAGCCAAACATTGTCTAACTTGCCATCATATTTTTTCAAATAAATAAAATTTCTATTCTCTTCCCTCTCTCCTCATCTCCCTTTAAGGTATGTCAACTCTAACCCCGCCCCCCCCCCCATACACACACCTTGTTGCCTCTGACATTATCTCCTCTACTAGATGTGCTTTCGTACTTATTGCTACACAATAGTTCAACAATAAAATGTGATAAATGCAGGCAGAGGTGTTTCAAGAAAGAAGGTAAATGTCCTTACACATTTTCAACATAGAAACAGAATTTTTCAAAAATGAGTTACAAAATAGCAAAATTAAAAAAAAAAATTAGTTATAGATAAAGTTTGCAGATAATGTTGTCATCCCTCTTAAAAGAAGAGGGATAAGGCACAGAAGGAATGTGATGTTGAGGACAATGAAAATAAGCAGTTATTGCAATCTATTTATGCTGCATTCAATGGATTTAGAAGACAGAGTCTTGAGTGCTGTCGTTATTACTTCTTTGCCATTTGATGGTGGGCAAAATATTTAATTTCATTAGGTTTCTCTTTCTATGCCTCTAAAATGTGGATTCCCAGGCTAAGAAAATATTTCAAATCTTTTCTAGGTCTAAAAGTCACAGACCTTAGTGTCTGTGTACCCTTTATAAAGGCCACATTTTCACAAAAGATAGCATTCTTGTAAAACATCTTTATAGAAAGAAAAAGCTATATTTAGAAAGTCCACTCAGTGTCCAGGGTTTTCTGAAGTCGTACTGCTGTTTATAACCAGGTGTAGGCCAGTAGGACAACACATTTGCTTTAGCTAATAACTGTCCAGATTTCTTGGAGTTAAAGATACGTTTTTCATTATTCTAAGTGTTGACCTAAGAAATTATTGAAAATAAGAATTGTTCTAATTTACTTATTGAATTACCCAGTTCTTACATGGCCTGACATGAAAGGTGATTTAAAAGATTGCATTTAAGTTTGGACATATAGCCTTCATCCTGCTGTTTCATCACAGACCTCTTACAGGATAAACACATGCAACCATTTTGAGTTTCTGAATGGGAGTGCTCCTTATAGTATTTTCCCCTTATAAATTTCTTGCCAACTTACTCCAATTTGAATGCAGGTAGAAATTTATAAATTTCTCCAAGAACTGATTTTTATTTTTATGAATCTTACTGATTTTGTTTTAATACCGAGGACTTTATCAAATTCATAGACATTTGATAGAGTAAAAAACAAAAGCATAATTAGGAAAAATCCAAAAACCTCAAATAGAAAATAAGATGCTATGTTGTTAGTAACAGAAATTAGCACAAATAGACTGAAAAGCTGAGCACCATTGTAAACTGAGCTTTTAACTATGTGAGTCGCCAGGAAAAGGAGGATTACCTGACTCATGGGTCTTCTCCTCTTTCTTTGCCTTTTTTGAACGATCTCAAAAATTAAAGAAAGGTTGTAATGGCAATAAAAATAATTTATTTCCCAAACCATTTGAGAGTAGTTGCCAACACAATGCAATGTGCAATGTCTCCCCCAAATCCTCTAGTATTTCCTACAAACATATATCCAAATACAATCATGAAAATCAGGAGATTAACACTGACACATTACTACAGTGCTACTAATCCTCAGACCCCTTTCAAGTTTTGTCAATTATCCCAATCATGTCCTTCATAATAAAAGGATCAGCCCAGCGTCATATTGCATTTAGTTGTCCTGTCTCTTTAGTTTTTTAATCTGGAAAATTTTCTCAGGCTTCCCTTGAATTTCATGAACTAGAAAATTTTAAAGAATATGGATCAGTTATTTTGTAGGATTTAGCTGTTTGTATTTGTCTCATGATTATTCAGGATATGTGTAGTTGGCAGGATTAACACAGTGGTGAAGCTCTGTTCTTCTCACTGCTTCCTATCAAACAATTTCGGCAAACTTTTAACTTGTAACCTTACTGGAATATTATTTTACTCATTTGATTAAGGTTTATCACCCAGTCATCTCCACTGTAAAGTTATGTTTTTCTCCTTCATTATTAATAATTTTTGTGGTAAGGCACTTTGTAATTATGTAAATATCCTGTTCCTCATCAAACATAATTTATTCAATTTAATTGTTTAAATCAGTATGAACTCATAGACTCCTATTTTATTCAATTGACTATAATATGTTTCTACCATTATTTATTTTGAGGCTTAGATTGTTCAAGATTTGTCCAGTGGAAACCCCTTCAGTTTGGCTTCTATATCCTTTGATGTTTCCCAATTATTCTTTGATATCTCCCTTCTTCTTTTTTTTTTTTTTTAACATCTTTATTGGAGTATAATTGCTTTACAATGGTGTGTTAGTTTCTGCTTTATAACAAAGTGAATCAGCTATACATATGCATACACCCCCATATCTCCTCCCTCTTGCATCTCCCTCCCTCCCACCCCTCTAGGTGGTCACAAAGCACCGAGCTGATCTCCCTGTGCTATGCGGCTGCTTCCCACTAGCTATCGGTTTTATATTTGGTAGTGTATATATGTCCATGCCACTCTCTTACACCGTCCCAGCTTACCCTTCCCCCTCCCCGTGTCCTCAAGTCCATTCTCTACATCTGCGTCTTTATTCCTGTCTTGCCCCTAGGTTCTTCAGAACCATTTTTTTTTTTGCTTTAGATTCCATATATATGTGTTAGCATACGGTATTTGTTTTTCTCTTTCTGACTTACTTCACTCTGTACGACAGACTCTAGGTCCATCCACCTCACTACAAATAACTCAATTTCGTTTCTTTTTATGGCTGATCCCTTACTTCTTGAAACAATAATATGTTCTAGGGTCATCTTATATTTTCCCTGTAGTAGCTCTAGAATCAGCCATTTCTCCAAAGAGCTTTAGTTCCTTCAGTTGGAGAGCTGTATTTAGAAACCAAGATCTGGACACTAGGTGTATTCATTGCTCTTGGGAAGTAGTGGTCCCAGGTACTCTCAATAGGCAGAGCTAGGGGATTTATGTACATATATACATACACACATACGAAAGCACATATTCATAACCATTTACACATATACATAAACATATGCATACATATTGTCTATGTTTAGTTCTATAATGTCTCTATATTGAAAATCATGTGTTCACATTAACATCCTCCATTCCCTTTCAACACCCTTTCATTCATTTCATTGCCCTTTTCATATTTTAACTCCCTCCACAGATATTAAAAAAACACTGATTACCATATCCTTAATATCCTTACTTATTTGATCAATCTTCCTGTATTTAAGTAAATTCTTGTAGCTGCCACTTTCCCATCCCACACATTTTCTCCACCTGGCACGGGTTATGACTATCTGTACAGAGTGGTTGCCAAGGCCACTTCCTCATGTGGATGCCCTTTCACACGAATCAGACTTCAGCAGTCAACTCCAGGCTCCCTTATGCAGACATCCTCTCCCCTTTCTCAGACTCTGAGACCCAATGCCAAGTCATGTGGTTCCTTGAATGCCCACCTCCCCCATGCTGACAAAGGGTTATTTTACCTCACTTAATGGACTAATTTGTTCAAGAAGGGAAGAGATCACAACACTGTAAAGCAATTATACTCCAATAAAGATATAAAAAAAAAAAAAAAAAAGAAGGGAAGGGACAAGGAAGGGGATGAAGAAAGGGTGGTGGACAGGCATGAACAGGTATCTTTTTTTTCTAAACAATATTTGAAGAGGTCCTTCATTTAGAAGTTACAAAGACATTATGAAGAATCAGCTGAAGAACTGAAACGACAACATGTATTTACACATCTATATCCCTACACCTATGACACACAATGTACACCTACTTTTATAGTAACCAAAATATAATTTAACAAAACTTATGATGCTTAGCCATACACTTTAATACTCAGCAACTTAAAAAAATATGCAGTGCCATTTGGCTGTTAACTATCAGTCCATTTATATGAATGGATTTGTAAAACTCCTAGCCAAGAGTGCTTGAGATAGCGTCTCTACTGGTCCTTACTGGATCCTCTTCTTCTTTTGTCACTCTTTTCAGTCATTTGTTGATTCTCGATTGTATCTCATTGGTGACTTGAATGACCATTGGTAATCATATCTGGGCAAATACCCCAGCTTGGTGTCTCTCAAAGGGCTGACTGAAAACCATTTGCAACAGAATCAACTGAGGTACTTGATAAAATTCAGGTCCACAGGCCCTGTTTTGATTTCCTGCTCAGAAGCTCTTTAGAGAGTAATAAGTATTTGGAAAATACCTTAGCTAATTCTCACACATTAACACTGAAACCATGGTGTAGTTTGCATGTCTACAATTCCTCAAAGTTCACGGTTTAAAACACATAGGTCTCACCAACTACAGTTCTTTTATTTTAGCTTCATTAATTCACATTTGTTATTTAACCAACTTGGAAATTGCTAGATGTGTGAATAGCCGCCAAAGTAAAATGTATCTATCTTTTGCAAAAATGTCTTCTACCAAATGTCTCTACAAAATGAAATGTAAATACCTTCTAAGATCTTGCTTGGAGGAATCTTACAGATTTTTAAAATCTTCCAGGTTTTAGGGAATAGCAAGTGCAAAGGCCCTGATGTTGGGAAAGCCACTGCAGAAAGAAAATCTGGATGTGTGTGTGAGAGAATAATAGTAGTAAACGAGTTTGGAGAGTAGGGCAGAAGAAACATTGAATAAAGCAAGTAGGACAGGTAAAAAGTTTAATTTTTATTCTAAGAGTGATGGCAACGGGTTTTGCGAAATAATGTGATATGATTTATGGTGTTTTTTTTTTTTTGATTATTCTGGCTATTGTATTGGTTATAGACTATAAGGATTGGGGCAAGAGGGGAAGAAGCAAGGAGGTCGTGGAAGAGGCTGCCTATTGCATTACATGAGGCAAGCAATGATGTCTTGGAGTAAGTAAAGATGGCAAGAGTAAGGTGAGAGGTAGGTGGATTCAGAATGTATTTTCAAGTTAGAGCTGGCAAGAATTTCTGATGGACTGGACATAGGAATTGTGGGAAAGTGAGAGTTTAAGGATGAATCTAACATTTTTGGCCTGAGCAACTGGATGAGTTATGGAACCAGGAAAAACTGGAGTGCAATGGATGGATCAAAGCAAAATATTTAGTTTTATTTGCTAAGTTTGAAATGTCTATTATGCATAGATTGGAGATATTTAGTGGGAAATTGGAGTTAGGAGTCTGGAGGTTAGGTGAGTGGTTAGGGCTAGAAGTATGAATTGGGGAGTCATAAGTCATCTTCCCATTAAAGTAATGGGACTAGATTAAAACTCATGAGTAGTGAGGGTAGATGGAGAGTGAAGGGGGCCAGGAATGAGCATTAGGGCATTCTAACAGACGTTGAGGGATGGGAGGCATCACCAAGGGAGACTGCCAAGGAATGGTGAGTGAGGAGGGGAGAAATCTAGGAGAGGATGGTCTCCTGGTAGCCAGTGAAACAAAATATTCATTCTGGAAATTATGAAGTTCATTTTCCAAAGTTTCTTGAATTGATGATAATTTGAAACTTGGTATTTTAAAAAGAGCTTTAGCAAACAGAAAAGAGAATAATTTTCTATCATGAGTGATTGATTGCAGTAGCATGGGGAATGGAAAAGTTGTGAAAAGGGAATCAAGAATTCATGTAAAAGACAATTTCAAACAAAAGTATTCGTTTAAAAAACAAGTACACAATATTTAGACATTATATTTTGTCTTTGTGTCAATAGCAGCTACAGCATGCTGTAAGTGAAAGATGAAGGATTACAGTTTAATATCAAATCAGGGGAAAAGGTGAAATACTTGAATTCTTTGTAGATTTTTAATAGATTTCAAACCTTTATTGGTTTTGAATAATGTCATATTTCAAACATAATTTTCTAAATAATCATGACAATTTTAGAATCAGAATAAACCTTATATAACCTTATATAAACCTTATTTAAATGCACATATAGTTCATTTTTATGGGTAAAACTAGGACTCTGGTCTTCTGATTACCAGTACTATTTCTTATTGCAACACACTGTTTAAATGTATAGATGATTGAAAAAAAGAGCGTACCGGTGATCTCTTAAATGTTTTAAAAAATATTAAGTAATTAAAATTAGGGGAAATAAAGCTCATGAGGATTAAATTACAGGAAGAGTTTATAAGAGGGCAAAGAAGTAGGAGATGTATTTCCACACGGATAAATATGAAATTTTAGGAGAAAATGACCAAAACTGCAGTTATAAGGTCATGATACTAGCTAAATGAAATAAAGACAACCATCATGTGAATAACATATAGTTTTGAAGGTGAATTTTGAATATGAAGACTGATACAGATTAACATCTGATTATAATAAAAATCATATAGGCAGGGTAACAAGGTCTTCTTCATCCAATCACAGCTTATCAGGAATAAGGGAACCTCTTGATACTTTGGTATGTGCCATTTTAGGACAATGAACTTGCTACAAAGTGAACACTTGACGCAAGAAATAGTTTAGAAACATAAATATGATTCAAGAAATTCCTGGATGGTGAAAGCTATGTTGGATTATTTCAAAAAGTTAGGGATGACTAGGTTAAGTAACTTCTCTTTTTAATAACAGAATAACTGTCACATGAAAGATCTCACTATGCCACTGACAAAGATAAAATCCCGGGACGGCATGGCTTCACATTCTAATAGTCTAGAGCTACAATGTCCAGTATAGTGTCCATTAGTCACAAGTGGCTATTAAATACTCGAAATGTGGGCAAGTTTGACTTAGGAACTGAAATTTTAATTTTATTGAATTTTACTGAATTTACTTTTAAAAATTTAAAAAGACATGTGACTAATGGCTATAGTTTTTGACAGCACTAAGAACATTTCCATTATCATGGAACGTTCTATTGACCAGAGCTGACCCATAACATTTTTATTTAATTTTACATTTATTCCTCTTTGCTAAGAAAATCCTCTCTCTTACTAATAAACAATATTAGCAAGATGGCTAGATATAAGCTCAAGATGCAAAAAACTATTGGATTTCTATAATCCAGGAACAAAGAGAGAGCTTAAAAATTATTTAAAATGGAAAAAAAAAAAAACTACCTAGGAATAAATCTAAATAAAGATGTGCAAGACATTTATGGAGAAAATAAAACCTTCTTGAAAGATATTAAAGAAGTCTTAAATAAATGGAGAGATACATCTTGTTTATGGATAGAAAAGACTCATCATAATGATGTAAATTTTCCCCAACTTAATTTATACATACAATACAATTACAATAAAAATACTTAATAGAGGTTTTACAGGATTGCCAATTCTGAAATTTATGTGAATGGTCAAGAACAGCTCAGACACACCTAAAAAATCCATTCATTCCAAAATGGTCCTGGAAAACTTAATTATTCATAAGAAAACAAAGAAATTGGATAATACAGACAAGTCGATTGTAAGTGCATTAATGGCTTGAATATAAAACAAAGATACACTAGAACTTTCAGAAGAAAATCTACTATATCTGGGTAGCATTAAACTAGGGAAGGACATTTTAAGTAGAACAAAAAGGCACTAAGCTAAAAGATAAATTTGATTTCATTAAAATTGAGAGCTGCTATTTATCACAAGACAACATTAAAAAAGTGAGAAGGCATGACATAACTTATTTGTGTCATATATAGCTGACCAAGGATTATTTGCTTGTATTTAAAGAACAATAGAAATAAGTAAGAAAAAGATAAACAGTAGAAAAATGGACAAAAGATACTCTCTGGACTTTCACAGAATAGGAAACATAGGCAACTATTAAACAAATGAAAGGATTCTCAACCTATCGGTAATTAGGGAAATAAAAATTAAAATTGTTATGGACTGAATTGTGTTTCCTAAAATTCGTATGTTGATGCCCCATCTCCCAATGTGGCTGTTTGGAGACAGGGCCTTTAAAAACATAATTATGGTTAAATAAGGTCATAATGGTGGGGCCCTAACTGATATGACTGGTGTCCTTGTAAGAAGAGGAAGAGATACGAGGGATGCATACACACAGAGAAGAGGCCATGTGAGGACATAACAAGAAAGCAGTGGTCATCTGCAAGTCAAGGAAAGAGGCCTCAGGAGGACCCCAAACTGCCAACATCTTGATCCTGGACTTCTAGCCTCCGGAACTGTAAGAAGATAAATCTCTTGTTTTTTAAGCCACTGAATCTGAGGTATTTTGCTAGGGCAACCTGAGCAGACTAATACAAGGAACAAAAGACTAGACTGGCCGTTCTAACTGGTGAAGCTATAGAGCAAAAGGCCTGAAAATTGATTCCATAACTTTGGAAAACATTTTGACATTATTTTTTAAAGTTGAATATTTGAATTCCCTACAACTCAACAATTCTTCTCTTAGTATGTCTACTCTTTTACTTATGTTAAATCTTGCACATGTGTACCGGGAAACATTAAAATAAATGTTCATGGAAGTACTGTCCGTAATAGGTCCAAAACAACCCAAATATCATTAATAGAATAATAAACACATTTTCTTGTATTTATACAATAAAATATTATACAGTAGTACAAATGAATGAACACTAGTTAAAGCAAAGTGGATGAACCTTAGAAACGTAATGTTGAGTAAAAAAAGCAAGCACAGAAGAATACAGTATGATATCAATTTTATAAATCTCAATAATAAGCAAAATGAGATAAAAATTATATGGATGTTGAACATAAAGCCAAGATCAGAGTGATTTCTTTGATGAAAGCATGAAGGTGGGATCAGGGTAGAGAACAGAGAGAAGACTCAGCAGTTTTGATTCTAGTTCTTAGTTTTGGTGGTGTGTTTGCACGAGTTTATTATTTCTCATAACTTACATACAATTAAATATATTCTTTTGTATATTATCTAATAATATTTAAAAATCAAAATCCATTATATACCAAAGATAACCCCTAGACATTAATTATAGAGAGTCCACTTTGAAACAACATACACAGTTACTAATAAATCTTCTGTAGTTGAAACCTTTTAGCTATGAAATTCTTCTCCCTTCATATGAGGACTTTATGTTCCGTAATGAAGGAAAATGGTTCCTACTTTGGGACAATTTGCCTTCTTTATTTAAGTGATACTAGTCCTTTGGCTGCCTAGAAATTTTAAAAACAACTGATAACTACATCTACTGCCTGCAAGAGAATAAAGGAAAAGGAGCAGAGAAGGCAATCTCATACATTATTGATAAACACATACAAAGACAATATTGGTACAAAGCTATTTCTCCATATAGCAACTCTGAATTTTGTTAATAAATACATATATATATCAAACATTAATAAAAGAATAAAATTATCCAATATGAGTACATTTGCTCTTTTTTTGCAATTAGTTCCAGGATTCTATTTTAGATTATTACTTCATATCTGCGAGAGTTGGGTGTGTGTTTGTGTGTTTGGTTTTGTGGAAGCTGCATTGTGCTAAATTTTACATTTCTTTCTTGAATTAAATGGCTTTTGTTATCCCTTGGGAATACTGAAGATAGCAACAGCAGATTACTACCTACCTGTGGAAAAGTATAAATATCAATTTTAGCTGCTAGTGATTCTGAAATTGCCCTTAACTTTGTCCTTATAAAAATGCTCCAAGAATTACGTTTTGCAAATCCACAGATTTACTATCCATATTCAAGTCATTTATGTGGACAAAGAATGTAGCCTGCCATATCAGTAACAAAGGACCTTACAGCCATCAAGCCATCAGCCACTGAAGCCACCCCCAAAGCTGCACCCTGAGGGGATTCAGGATGGAGAAAACAGGAGACTGGCCCTAGATAATTAAAGTGCATATCAAGGGAATGATTTCCATGAGACCAGATTCTTGCATCACCATATATAGAAAAGTGCTAAATTTATTTACTTAAGATGTCTAGTTTCTTTAATTAACAGTAATCTTTTGATGTTCCAACTACCTGTTTTTTTTTTTTTTTTTGCAAGAACCCCTAAATATCCTGTGCCCTCCCTTACCTCTTCAGAACAGTCCCTCAGAGCTATCTGAGAGGCTGTCTCCTGACTTAAGTCCTCAGTATGTCCTCCAGATAAAACATAATTCTCAACTTTTAGGTTGTACATTTTTTTTCAGTCAACATTTAATTGTATGGCTCATGTAGGTACTATGCCTAAATGTAATGGGATGAGCTGTAAATTATTAAAACTAGATAAATTCTGTCAGCTCTACCACTAGCTGAGATCCAGGCTTTCATCTCTGGATACTTCTGTCATAGACCTTGGCAGATATGGGGTCTGTGTTGGTCTTAAAATTATTCTTAGAATTGTGGGGACTCATTCATTCTTTCAACAAATTTTATTGCTTATATTCTATGTGTCAGTTACAGTGCTGGGTCTTGAAATACAGAAGTCAACACATAAGAAAATACAAGGATAAAACACATTTTCTACCATATTAACTTTTTTCATTCATTCATTCATCCCTAAGTCATTCAACACACGTCTTCTTATTGAATACTGATGAGGGGTCAAATGCTATGCTAAACACTGAGTATATAACTGCAAATGAGAGGGACAGGCCCTGATTTTGATGTCACTACTATCTTTTGTCCTGCCATATAATGGGACAGCTTCATTATTCCCTTTACCCTAAGTTTTTATCACAAATTGCTAATGAAAATAAAACTGTTAGTGGAGTTTCAACATGCATAGGTAAATGAGAGCACAGAACTCCTCTTTCGCATGCCCCATTCTCCTCCTTCTAACTCCCTATGTGAACTCACTTTGTGCCAAGACCAAGATGTTCCCCAATAAGAACCAAGCTGATTTCCTCACACTGACTGGGGCTATTGCTCACTTAGAAGACTTGATGCTTAATTTTGATAAGCAACTAGAAGATCATGGAGACAACCTATAAAAATGATTTGTCTTGGGAGAAAATACTAAAAAGGGTTAATGTGCTGTTCCACATGCCTAACCTCCTGGGATTAAACCACAGCCACCAAGATCACCAAGTGTACTTGGCAACAATGAGCTAAAAATGAAAAAAAAAAAGCATCATACTGTTATTGTATTCATTTTCCCCCAAGGCACTCTCTGATAAACACCACAACCTCTAAGGGAATTGAGAACAGCTTCCTTGTGGGGTAGGTTATATATGCATCTTTTTCCAAGCAGTTAAATCATATCCAGCTATCAGCACACCTTACTTAAGGTGATTGTAATGTATGAGGTTAAATGTTCCTACCTGATTGGAAACCTTCTTGTCCTCAATTCATTGGCTATACTGGATTTTTTTTCTTGGGTCAGACCTTCAGACTTCTACCAGAAATCGTTCCTTTGGGGAAACCAGGCCTTCCCAGAAACTCAGGAAACTGAAATGGAGACAGCAAGACAGAAGGAAATTATTTGGACACATAGACCTCAATTGTTTGGTTTTAAGTAAACGTCCAAGCAAACATCTTCTAAATGGTATAATAACTTTAGGGAAATTCATAGTTTATAAGTTTGTGTACTCATAAACTGAACATATTATGATAAGAGTACAGGTTGCATTTTGCGTCTTCAACTCAAGCAAAGACTTCAAAAAAGGCCCAGTTATCCTTTGTTCATTAAGACATAAAGAGAGGGCAAAAAGGGCAAGTTTCTAAGTCTTTTTCTTTAAAATTTACTTCCTTTCTTCAGTCTTCATCAAGATCTTCAGGAAATTAACTTTACTAAAGTTAATTATTCATAAAATAAACATAGGAACCTGCAGAAGACTATTTCACAGAGACCTGTAATGTACAATATCCATTGCATACATGCACCATGAGCTTGTCTTTTCTAGCACTGGCATACATAAAACTGTGTGTGTGTGTGTGTGTGTGTGTGTGTGTGTGCACATGTGTGTCTTTTTTTGTGATGGAGCCATAGGGAGAAAATAAATCTATTGGCTGCGATTCAGTGATTTAGAAAGATTTAAGGGTAAAGGAAAAAGCTACATCAAGTGAAGCAATAAAGTCATGAGGTTGTGGTTCCATAATAATAACAATAGCAGTCTTCTGAGTAACCAAGGGAGCAGGCTTCTCAAATTATAGTCACACCTGTTAGACCATCTGCCCATAAATTTCACACTATCATTAATGGAAAACAAATGGCACTGTCTCTCCTTCCCTTTATCCATTGGCCATTCTCATATAAACTATTTTTCTCTTCAAGGTCATGCTCTTTCCTATCTGTTTAAAAATATTAGGATTTAGGAGGAGTGATACATAATGTGCCATGCCTTGGTGCTTGTACCAGTGATGGCTCTGTAAGGAGCACTGGATTGTTAGGAGGCTAAAAATTGAATTCCCCTAGAAGCAGAACCTGAGGCAATAATTTGAATGCAAACTGTTCATCTGGGAGGTGCTTCCAGAAAACTCAGAAGTGGAGTGGGAACTGAGAATTGGAGGCATGGAAGGAAGCCAACAGAGGTGCATTACTGAACAAATTACTCCTGCAGGGAACTGCTGCCAGTACTTCAGGGGAGTTCTGTGAAACTCTATAGAACATGTCTCAGTTATCCCAAGAATCGGTGAGAAACTTGAAGTACTTATCTTCCAGTCCCCTCTGTCTTTGGTTGAAAGCTACACCCAGATACATTAACTCCTGTACACTTCTGGCCTGCCCTAAGGTGGATAATTGCAGGTGATCGCATGATTCTATCAGCATATACTGGAATGATGAGTGCTGGGGAGATATGAGTGGAGCATTGAAACCATCTAATACAGTCGGGGCAGGAGATATTAATTACTGGCTTGCAAGTCCAAATGGATAACCTTAAATTCCTGGGTTAATGGTTTTACTTTGAGGTATTTAAGCATGATGCATGAGTAAAAATTTCCTCTATTAAATCAAGTTTAAGATCCTAAGTCCCTAATCTTCTGGAAAACTGTGGGTATCTTTTAACAGATTTTTGAAAAGTAACATGATTAAGATTTCAAATTGACCATTCATTCATTCATTCATTCACTCATTCAACAAACATTTACTGAACACCTAAAGTATGCCATGGGTTAAACTAAGCACCAGTGTTACTGTTACTAAAATCATTATCGTGCCACCTAGAATTCAATGTATTGTGACACTCAAATAAGAAAATCCATAGTTACCGTAAAAATTATTACAGAGTGCTATAGGAAGACACGGTAAGACCTTAATTCATGCTGTGGACAGTAGTATATGGGGGATATCAGTAGGGCTTCCTGTAGAAGGCAATTGAAATGGATATGTAACACGAAGGAAGGGTGAATTTTTGAGGAAAAGAGAAGATAAATTCATGGTTGCCAGAAAATGAATGGTTAAGGATCAGTCCAGAAAGGAGTTCCATTCATAATCAGTATAAGAAATGCTCACTGGAGTGTAAGAAAAGAAGACAATGGAGAGGGTGGTAGAAGCCAGATCATGAATGGTCCATGTATGTATAGTAGGTGCTATGGTCTAGTCTTTGTGTTCCCCTCCAAATTCATACGTTGAAATCTTAATTTCCGTAGGTGATAGTATTAGTAGGTGGGGCCTTTGGGAAATGATTATGGTATTAGTGCCCTTATAAAAGAGACCCCACAGAGCTCCCTAAGCTCTTCTGCCATGTGAGGATACAATGAGAAGTCTGTGACTCAGAAGGGGGCCCTCATCTGACCATACTGGCACCCTATTCTTGAACTTGCAGCCTCCAGAACTGAGGAAAAAATTCCTGTTGTTTATGAGCCACCCAACCTGCAGTATAATCTTACAGCAGCCCAAAAGGACAAAGAGAGTTTGGATGTGAGATTTTACTCCAAGAAAGATGGGAATCCATTGAAGGTTTTTAACTGGTAACTTAGAAGAGAGAAAAGTTTCATAACACAATCAGGTATTTTTATAAGAAAAATTTGTTTCATTTTCAGAAAGATCACTCTGGAAATACTGTGACTAGATTTTTGGAGAAGGGTGATGGCAGTCCCGGATATAGAAAGATGAGTTAGTAGTCCATTAATATAAGTCAAACAAGAAAGTGGATATAAAATGTGTGAATTTGTGGCTGAGAGTTCTTTTCTTTTAGTACTTGAAAAATGTTATGTCAGCGCTTCTGACTCCATAGTTTTAGACAAGAAATATACTGTCGTTGGAATTGGTGTTTCTCAATAAGTGATGCATTGTCTCTGCCTATCCACTTTCGAGATTTTTTTTTGCCTCTACTTTTCAGAAGTTTAATTATGACGCGTCTTGGCAAGGATATCTTTGTGTTTTTCCTCTTTGGGTTTGCTCAGATTCTTGGATTTGTGTTTATGTCTTCTAAAAAATTGGGAACTTTTTAGTCATTATTTCTTTGAATACTTTGTCAGTCCTACTTGCTCTCTTTTTTCATTCTGGAACTTTGATGATATGAATGTTAGCGCTTTTGTTACTGTTTACAGGTTCTTGAGATCCTGTTCTTTCTCCCATCTCTACCCCTCAGTCTATTTTTCTCTGTAGATTTGGTACATTGTATTGATCTCTTCTAAGTTCATGATTCTATGCTTTGTAATCTCTACTCTACTCTTGAGCAAAGTTTTTTGATGGTTGTATTTTTCAGTTCTACTGTTCTCATTTGTTTTAATTGTTATAACTTCTAGTTCTTTGTTTACGTTTTCTACTTTTCCCATTTCTGTCAAGGAACACATAATTGCTAATTGAAGCATTTATGTGACAGCTTATTTAAAATCCTTGTCTGATAATTTCAATAGATGTTTTATCTCAGTGTTGGTGTATGTTCATTGTCTTTTCTCATTTATTCTGTGATTTCCTGGTTCTTGGTGTCATGAGTATTTTTCAATTGTATTCTAAACATCATGAGTTATTATACGACTCTGTATCCCATTTAATTTTATTATTACTTTTTGGCAGGAAGTCATCCTATTTGAGGTGTAGTATGAGGACTGGGGGGTTACATACAGCTTTCCATTGGGCCCTACTGACAATACCCCAGCAAAAGTGGGCACTTACATTGTCTCCCTGCAGACAGATCAAGTAGAAGTTCAGCTGTCCTACTGGCCCTTCTGACACCTTCCCCCCAAAAGTGGGAACATTAATATCATTGTGTTGCCTTTTAGTAGGAGTGGAAGTTCATCTCCCCAGTAGATTTCTTGACACCAGGGGAGGGGAGAAGTGAAGTGTTTGCTGTCCTTCCTCCCACTTCATTCCATCTTGTTGATGCCGGGTATGGGTAGAGGGTCAGCTACCTGCTGGCCCCACTGACACCAGGGTAAGAGGAAGAGAACTGCCGTCTAGCTCTGCTTGTGCCATCTCATTCTGTCTTACTGCCTCAGGATGGTTATGGGGATTCAGCACCCCATTGGGTCTCACTGACACCATGTGTTGAGGGTTAGTGGGGTGTCTACTCCCTCCAACCTGTAACATCCTGTTATTATTGATGTCAGGGAGAGATGGAGGCTAAGTCCCACCATTGGACCCCACGACTGTGTGAGGGCAGCCCAGTGTTAACTAGCCTGTCAGGCACCACCTTTTAAAGTCTCTTTGCTAATGGAAAGGGGTGGAGGCTCAGCTCACCACTGGACCACACTGAAACAACCCTGGTGGGGAATCAGAGCGCTGCGTCTTCTGGAGGGCAGGAGTGGGGTGGTGTGGAAGATCAAATCCTAGCTTGGTCCAACTGAAACCACAGGACGTAGGGGATGGGTGCAATATTCCACTGGCACTTGGCTCGAGTAGTGTGTATATTATTGCCCAAATGGTTTTCTGTCTTTAGCAACCCCTTTCCTCATACTTTGGCTAGGGGGAACAGGGTTTTTTTTGAAGCTTTTTTGTCTGTTGTTGTGTTGGTGGTTATTGATTGGGGGTTCCTGTAATACCCTCTCCAGGATGTATGGGAAGCAACAGGAAACACAGGGGACTCATCACCATGTTATTCCTCAAGTCCCAAAGTCCCTAGTTAAGTCTGCCTTCTCATTTCCACCTTTCAGTGTCTTCCTCTGTTTGTTTGTTGTTATGTTCAGGGTTTTAGTTTTAAGTGGGAGAACCTGGGAGAAGTGGGCTACTTCATCTTCTTGGAAGCAGAGGTCTGGAGGCCTATTGATGTTAAAAAGTACTGCTGACTGTAAATTAAAATTTGATGATATACACCTTTCCCTTTAAGAATTATTCTGCTAGATGATGTGGCTTCCCAAAGTTGCTACAATTTGATTTTCATACTTCTAAAAGTCAAGTGTTTTGCTGGAGTTGAAATTTAAAGATAAGCAAGAGATGAGGCTAAAATGATCTATGTGGTAACGGATTAAAGTTGGAAACATCAATATACATTCATGTTCAGCTTAATATTGCTTCATATTACCTTAATACACATGGTTATGTAGAGAGATACTTATAGATATGTGCATATACATGGGTAATGTACACACATATTATCTCTTTGCTCTGTCAGCTGAGATCTAGAAGCAATGACATCCGAGCAGCAATTAGCACACCCCACACCCAGATCCTGCTGTCTGATACCGTTCTCCACTAAAAAGACCTAGTTATCCTTGAAGAAATAGCTGATTCTAGGACTGGGGCAGTAAATATACAAGATGAGCCTAGACCATCTTATAGTGTCAGAAAGTAAGGAAGTTCCAAAAAAATATATATGGATGGGGATACATCAGAGTGGCACAAGAGCCAACTGAAAAGAGTTCACAAGGGTCAGGACTAGAGCAATTTGAGGAACAAAGTAAATAAAGTAGAATTAGATTATAACCCAAAGTATAAAGTAAAAATCCATGAGTTCTTCTGATATAAATAAATAACTGGATATGTAAATAAATGAGGGAGAAATGATAAATCTCCAGTGCAAAAGAATTCCAAATAGTTTATGTAGTACTCCATCTTAAGCATAACTCCCTATTCCTTAGCTGTGGGCTGAGCATATTGACTTCCTTCCAAAAAGTACAGTATGAAAAAGGGAAAACAGTAATTTTACAATGGAGAAACCTGAAAAACACTACCTCAGCCTGGTGATCAAGGTCGACCTCAGCATTCATAATGTATATTGATACTTTGTACACTTGATGTGATCTGACAAAATAACCCTTCTACTCTGTGGTCTTCCTCCCCAAAACACATAATCCCAATATTATCATGAAAAATGCATCAAAGAAATTCCAGTAGTGGGCATCCTACAAAAACCTAACTACTCAAAATTGTCAAGGTCATCCAAGGAAAATCTGAGAAGCTATCAAACCCAAGAGAGCCTAAGGAAACATGGCAACTAAATATAATGTGATGTTCTGGATGAAATCCTGGAATAGGAAAAGGACATTAGGTAAAAACTAAGGAATTGGACTAATGTATAGCTATAGTAAATGATAATGTATCAATATTTGTTAATTGATTATAACAATGTAACATACTAATATAAGTTGATCATCATAGAGGGAAATGGGTATAGTGTATATGGAAACACTTTATACTATCTTCTCAATTTTTCTGTAAAATTAAAACAGTTCTAAAAACTAAAGTCTATAAAAAAAGTTGTGTTTTCTTGTTTTATGATTATGTGCCTGTATTTCCTAATAAATATGTAAATTTGCTTTACCTTCCTTGATACTGATATTAAAGAAAATACTAAGTAACTCTGAAAGAATTTGTAACTCCAATTCAACAAGCAAGAATTCTTGGTATTAACTTTTTGGAAGAACCCACTGAATAAATCAAAGCAAATTGTCTTTAAAGGCTGAATTTCTTTTCAGTGTTTAATCTTTTATATGATTAATGCATACCACAAGCATGATTCTGTTTCAAAGGGCAGAAAACATTGATTGTAGGCAATGTCTAAGTACAGTGAAATATTAATACATGATGCTATAACAACTTTAATGTATTTTATGTTTTCAAAATGATGAATTGTTATTTCAGTCAATAAAGGATTCACTTTTATACATTTCCTACCCACCTTTTCCCAAAACACCCACAAGGAAATGATACTATCATCTGATATTAGGTTCATCAATTTAAATTGGAGTTTTTGGTAGCTGTGGTTGCCAATGGTACTGGAATATGTGATACTTTTACAAATCCTCTCCATGGCAAAATCTGATCTTCACAAGGTAAATCACAGTAGGTGCCTAAAGCCAAACGACATATAGCTTTGTAGCTAGATTACCAAGCATTTTACTTAGAGGCACAATAGAATGTAGAAAAGGCCATTTCTCTTTCTGTCTTTTTCTGCTCAAAGGTCACTCACCATCTTACTTTTTATCAGCTATCTCAGAAGTTTTCCATAAATTTAGACTATATAATGTCACTTAATGTGAATGTAGCTCAACATTCTGTTTTAGTACAGCTAATCTCACATTATTTTTATTGGCGCTAAATATGGAAATCATCAGCAAATTTTTGTACTTAACTTTTTGTTTTTGATGTGGACCAATTTTTAAAGTCTTTATTGAATTTGTCACAATATTGCTTCTGTTTTATGTTTTGGTTTTTTGGCTGCGAGGCATGTGGGACCATAGCTCCCCGACTAGGGATTGAACCCACAACCCCTGCATTGGAAGGCAAAGTCTTAACCACTGGACAGCCAGGGAAATCCCTGTACTTAACTTTTAAAAATAATTAAAATAAGCTATTCAACACATTTTTCCTTAAAAAAAAAGCAATTCTTCTTAGGTTGGCCCTGGGCACATACGTGACTTTGCCATTTTTTCCATGGACTATTTTCTTATCTGTTCTACTGTGTCACATTTGTTCTACCTTCTCAAAAAGAAGCATTTAAAAATTCATCTACACATTCATGCATCCATACATTTATTAAATAAGTCTATTGAACACCTACATATGGCACAGAAAAAAAGGCAGAAAACTAATCTGGGTTGCACAGAAAGCAATGAACTCAGTTAAAATTTTTGGTGAAAACAGGTGTTACTCAATCTACTGGAAATTACATTTCATTATGGGGACTCACAGACTCAAGGAAAACCAAGACCTAAATAATAATAAAGTAATAAAAGCACTAGCCATTTACTGAGTGCCTGCTTGTACCTGACTCTGAAACTCTAAAATCATTACGGATGTTTTGAGGATTGTCTGATATAATTGTAATCTCCATTTTACAGATGAAAATAACAAGGTTCAGAGACATTAGGTTACTTGCCTAAAGTGAAGTGACCCAGAAACTACAGAACTGGAAATAGAACCTTAGACTTCATAATGCCAAAGTCTGTGCTTTTAATCACAATGTGTGTGTGTGTGTGTGTGTGTGTGTGTGTGTGTGTGTGTGTGTGTGTGTGACAGCGAGGTGGGGAGAAGAGAGAGAATGTGTTTAATAGAGAACTTCTGAGAAATGGCAAGAAAACTGCCAAGTATCCATAAAACAATAATTTAGGAGCTTCTTACTATACAAGTAATTGTTAATCATATGGCTGAACTAAGGATCTCTCACTTTTGAACTAAGAAATCAAAAGCTTCCAGAAGTTGAGTCTAAATTTTACACTTACATAAGATACTTCATACAGAATGCTAAAGTATAATAACTAAAGAGCTCTGAAAATACTGGAAGCATTCATATTAGTATGATTTCATAATGTGGATAATAGAGGATTTAAGAAATTGGCAGATGCAACTGCAGACTCATTTGTTATCATTTCTGTGAAGGGCAAGATAAATGAATAAAATGAGAAAAATGAAAAAAGAATGGCTAGCAATTTTAGGTAGTTTGCTTAATCTCCATACTAGGAAAGACTAAGCAAAAAAAAAAAATTCTCGAAATTTTATTTTGAAAGCACCTACAAGTGCATATGGTCTTTTTATACCAAATAACTTGGAATTATGAACTGTCAAATAAGTCTAATCTTCTCTGATGATAAAATTGCTGACTTTATTTGAAACTATGAAGTGAAAAATTAGGTAATAATCAGAAATTCTTACTAAAAGGAGTAGAAAAAACAAAATTATAAGAGTCATGTTAAAAAATATTTTGAAACAAACATAAAATCCCCATTACTGGTACAGAGCTTTTAAAACTTTATTTTGGTTTTAAGTTTTAATAACTATTCATATGTTTACATAATTACTGTCATAAGGAAGACACAATTTTAGGTCGGCTTTCTTCATTCTTTCTTTATTAAGCATTATTCTATTTTGCTCCATCGTCTTGTAATTATAATATAGTAACTGTGTGATTTTCTACTAAGTGGATATAATTTCCTAAACTGTTTTCCTATTGTTAACAATTAAAGGTGTTTCCAATTTTTTTGTTATTACAAATGACATGACAATGAGCATCTTTATATAATAATTTTCTGGATTATAAATTATTTATTGGCATAAACTTCCAGAATTAGAATTAATGTGTAAAAAGCTATTAAATTTTAATCTTGCTAGACATTGCCAAATTACTTGTCAAAAGATGGAACCAAATTATATTGCAAAGATCTTTGACAACAGAAGACATTATATATAATTTTCGATCTTGCTAAATTAATAAGTTGGAAACCTATGTTCCATTTCTTTGAATTCTTTGATAACAGAGTGCTCCTGGAGGCTGGGAGGGAAGCCATGTCCGTGAAGGCTGCCCAGAGTTGGAGCGGGGAAGTGGAAAAAGGTAAAAAGAACACTAATTGTATTTTCCCTCAATTGTTATCTCTCACTCTTCTCTGCCTCTGTGTAACTTATATCCAGGTAGCTGGAGAAAAATCATGTGGCAGGGCAAATTGGTATTCCAATAAATTAATAATCACTAACTTCAAATGGGTTTTCAAGACTGGAAATATTGCTCTGACTTACAGTAAGTTCTTTCTAATTCTCCTTAAGGACTATTTTCTTAGAAGCTTTACCTACCCTCCTCAACTTTTCCTCCATCCTCTCTACTTCCTTCACTCTGAGCTGGTGAGGTGCTTCATAACTCATTAAGAACATAGAAGTCAGTAAATAGTCCACTGCCAAATCCATTAATTCATTAGCATTTGCACTGATCTTTGTATTCCCTTTTACTACAGGAGTTAAAGTTAAAAGGCCATGTGCACTACAGATAGCATTTCATTTTCTCTCATCTTCTCAAGTACTTCACAGCACTGCATTTTCTACAACCCATCTACTGCTTATGAATGATTCTTGCCAAAATTCAACCTCATTCTAGACTAGTAACTCCTACTTAAAATGTTAAAAACTATACGTGTAACATGAAAGCCTCCCTCCTCCCCTAATCCCTGCATATCTTCTTTAGCCAATTCATGTCTGAACTTTTCAAAATTGTTATCTTCATATATTGTTTCCATTTCCTCACGTCCCATTTACTCTATAATTTACATCCATCTGACTTGTCTCACCATAATCTCTTTGCCCACTGTCCTGAAATTTTACTTATGAAGGTCACCAGCGATCTCCATGTCAGTGTAGCCAAGGAATAGTTTTGGTCCTATTTCTAGGCTCTTTCCTCCTTTAAAAAAGAAAAAGAAAAACAGAAACAAAAACCGTTTTTTTTTCTTCTATGCTTTTACACTCTCATCGTCTTCTGTCTTGGTATATTTTACTGGCTTTCTGTGTTTAATCTGATTTCTAAATATTCTATTAGTTTCCTTTATCTTCAGTGGAATAAACCACTATATGAAGGATTATTCTCAACAGTTAGTTCTCATAATAACAGTACTAGTAGCAGCAGTCAATACTTCTATAATGCTTATCATGTGCCAGACACTATTCTGACACTGTTTAAATACATATATATAGACACACACATATATGTGAGGTTTTCCTCCTCATAGGCCTATGAAATAAGCCTATTATTATACTCATGTTACAAATGAGAAAACTGAGGCAATGAGAGGCCAAGGTCACATGATCAGTACTTGGTGAAGCCCTGCCTGAGTTAATGCTGGAACTTTAGAGTAGACAAGTTAAATAATGTCTCACAGATTGGCCTTAAAAGTGAGCAACATTTAATTAATGACTTGTGAAGTATCAGAAAAAAATGGAACATTTTAAATTGAATGGGAACTACTAAGTCATGTATCAGTAACTAAGAATGACTCTTATTGAATGAAACTATCTTTCATTATTCTTTTGAAAGAAAAATATTCTTGTGTTAGGGTTTCACAGTTTTTTTTCATTCACATATTTATTCATTTATTAAACACACATTTCCTACACACCTTCTATGCAAGCCTTGGAAGATTCAGTGGTGAGCAACAAATCACAAAGTCCTTGCTCTTAAGCAAATGTCCAGTGGTGGAGGAAGGCAGAGTAAACATGTAAATAAATTTTGTACAGTGACAGACATACGACTGGACAGTGGGATGGAGAGGCACTGAGGAGGCAGGTCTCTTTGGTCAAGATAGTAGTGGTGGCGTTTGAACCGAGACCTTAATGATCAGAGGGAAATTGGTCTGGGTAGAAGGATTAGCCAATCTAAAGCTGGGAGAGCAAGAAGTAGAGCTTGTTGCATCTGAGGGACTGAAAAAGACAACTGTGCCTCGAACCCCATGAAGGTCAGGGAAAGATTTAGTAAGTGACCAGAGCACATGGTCTCTGTGAGCCTGGCTAAGTAGTTGAAAATTTAATCTCTTAACAATAGATAGCCTTTAGAGGTTAGAAGCAGTGCAATAATAGCATCTCATTTGTGCTTTTTAAAAGACTACTTTGACTGTTGAGTGTCCTACAAAAGCAAAATACTTGTGTCTCTATGAAGTGCAGATAGTAAATTTTAAAAAGCCCAATGAGCTCATAAGCAGTTGGTTTACTAACTAATCATTTATCTTAACTAGACTTCATTAATATAAGCTTGGTGACCTTGGGGTCCTGGGACATATTAGATTAGGGAAACCCAACTATTTTCAAACAGTATGATTTGAAAAATTCTCGAAATTGTTGGGGTTCAGGAAGATTATTTTATTGCTGGGGCTGGATGGGAAGTTTAGAATAAGAAAAGAAAGTATGATGGCTGGCTTCCATCTATTCTCTCTTTCTGTGAGAGAAATGATGGTGGGGTGACTACTTTGCTGTTGACCCAATGCTTAAATTTCAGAGCTAGTTCAATCCAGTAAATACTTGCTGAACAACTATCATATGTTAGGCACCTAGCTGAAACTGGGAATATAAAGAGAATAATTAATAATAAAAGCAGGTATTACTAACAAGAGACAGGCACTGTGCTAATGCTTAACATGCACCATCTCAAGTTACATTAATTTACACACTAATCATATGGGGTAGATGCATTTATCATACCATTTTCCGGGTGAGAAATCTGATCCCTTTAAGGGGCTTAAGTTACTTCTCCAAGGTTACACAGCTAGTTAGGGGCATAGGCAGTATTTGGACTCAGGTCTGGTATCAGCACCAATTCTCTTAGCCATTATGCTCTATAAGGACCGTACTTGAGAAGTTCAGGATTATACATATATGGGTACAACCAACCCTAAGACCATCTGGCAAAACTGGCTGTTGAGAAGTCCTGGATTTATGTTAAGATGCTCTTGGAATGGAGAAGATTGTGAAGGAGGGTCCCCAAAACACACCCTCTGTACTAAGGGGCAACAAAAGAGAGAGAGAATTAGCCTACAGCAGTATGATATTGAGGACCAAGAAACAGTGTTTCTCTCTTTTGTGAATAGTTATTAAATTATTTCTACTTCAAAATATCAGAAAGAAATCACAGTACTATGGACAGTTTGCGGAGCCACCCTATCTTAGCGTGAATCTTGGCAGGTGTAGAGTTCATAGTATGACCCTGGCACCCAAGTGTAGTTAAGTAAGCTTTCATTTTTCTTTAGCCTTAAAGCAAAGTAATTTTCTGATAGGTATAATTTAGGAAAGTCTTCAAAGAAAATATTTAAAGTCCACTATCTCAGAGAAAAGCAATTTTGCAAAAAGATCTATCAGCAAAAGCAAGGCCAAACACACCAATTATTTAGTGAGACTTGTATTGTTATATCATTGCTCATGTTGTTTCTTTATGCATTTACCTGGAAGAAGGCTTTTAGTGTTCAACAATTCTCAAAGAGATAAAGACCCACACTGATGTGTCAGAAAGAGCTTTGCCCTTGAATTAGATCAGTTTGGGTTTGGCTACTTACTAGAATTAGGTAACATTCTTAATCTTTCTGAGCCTGTTTCCTATCTGCAAATAGGGATAACACTATCTATTACAGAGGGATGTGGTTAAATTAAATGACACATGTAAATGAAATATATCCTTCCAGACTGAGAACATTCCTAGTAAATGTTAAGTGATCTGCAAATATTCTGCTTTCTTGAAATGGATGAAACCTGTTATCATGTTCTTAACCAATGGTCTAAATATCAAGACAATATTTAGTTAAAAGTTATATTCGTTCTTTCACTGTCCATCTGCATTTTAACATATTCTAACATATTCTCCTTGATAAACTGTGTCAATATTAGTAACATTTGTCATTTAAGCTATTACTGTTCATATGTTTAAAATATTTCAATGTGATATAAGTCATTACTCAAAGGGATGCCTAGCTGGCTTTGTCAAAGATTTATTTTAAGTAAAAATAAAAGACACATTTTTCATTTTCACCAAGTTTTATTGAACAGTGTATTCAGTAACTGTATGAACTTTCTGGCCAACCCAATACAGTAGCCAAGACATGGAAACAACCTCAGTGTTTTTTTTTTGTGGATGAATGGATGAAGAAAATGGGGTGCATAGTACAACCTACTATTATTCAGCCATGATAAAGAAGGAAATCTGGCTATTTGTGACCACATGGGTGGATTTGGGGGGCATTATGCTAAATGAAATGTCAGACGGAGAAAGATAAATACTTTGTGATCTCATATGTGAAATCTAAAATACTGAACTCATGTTAGAAAGAATGGAATGATGGTTGCCAGAGCTGGGGCTTGGTGGTGAGAAAAAGGAGTGAAGATGATCAAAAGATAAAAACTTCCAGTTATAAGATAAGTGAGTAATGGTGGTGTAATATACAGCTTGGTCACTACAGTTAACAATACCGTATTTTATGTTTGAAAGTTGGTAAGAGAGTAGATCTTAAAAGTTCTCATCACAAAAATAAAATTTGTAATTATGTGAATTAAGGTTAACTAAACTTACTGTGGTAATCATTTCACACTCTCTCTCTCTCTCTCTCTCTCTCTCTATATATATATATATATATATATCAGTCATCACATTGTACACCTTGGACAAATACAATATTATATATCAATTAAATCTCAATAAAACTGGAAAAATTTCATTTATATTTTAGCATAAATATATCAAATTGGGTTTCTTGACAAGATTAATAATAACTACAGATAAAAGGAAATAAGATTTTGTTGTTGCTGTTGTTTGCTTTTCCAGAGTGCAGAACACTAAAAAGGGGGGAGGTGAGTGTGGGCTTTCAAATGCTGCTCCATGGGCCCTAATGCTGTGATACAGACATTTAGTCCAGATCTGAAAGAGAACTTGAGTCATTTCAACAAATCTGCAAAACAGTCATGTTCAAACATGAAGAGATGAATAGCTATCAGTCAATTTTTTTTTCACACTGCCAGAAATCTGCCTTCAGCTTTCAGCAAAACCTCACTTTTCCGGTTATGAGGGTAACAGTTCTTAAGCAAGCAGTACAATGCTCACACCAGTGCTTTCTCCCTACGATGAATACGTTTTCAGTCTCCCCAACAGTGCTCATCCCTTCTCCCCTTAATGTCTTGGCCAAAATTCAGCCATCAGCCCAGAAAACTCTTCCCCAGTTTCACTGCCTGTACATGACCACGTTATTTCAATCACCTTGGCACATTTATATTACCTACTTCCTAAGGTAGGTATTATATATATGAGATTTTAACTAAAAGAAGGCCTGTAAAGTACTTAATGCTCAACTCCTAGCACAATATGAATATTCTGTAACTGCTGACTAGCATTATTATTATATCATTTACATTAAAACTAATCTGTACTTTCTTTCACACACCCATGTTCTTTGTCCCCCAACTGGGGTAAAGGAAATAAATGAACATTTATTGATTATCTACAGTGAGAGTATGGGATGCAGTGTAGGCGATAGAATTAGTGGTGTTCAAGACTGAAACTGACCTGGATTTGAATTCCAGACCTCTCACTTACTTAGACTTTACTACGCCTCAGTTCCCTTACTGATAATTAGAGATGATAGACGTTTCAGGGACCACGGTAAGGATTAAAAATATTATAATGTTTGGATCCAGAAGGGGCATTCATTACCTCATTTAATGTAGACTGTTAGGTAATCTGATTGAGTTTTGAGAATCTGATAACAGCTCTGCATCTTTTTGCTAAAAATAATTAGATAAGTAGATAACTATTCCTAGCATTTTGCAAATAATTCCAGGGCTTTGCTAATATGAAAATCAATCAAAGGCTTTAGTTGGCACAAAGAACTCAGAGAAATTGTTATGGGGCAAGAATTACAATTCTTCTTGAAATATAGACTATCATCCTGGAGAAGAAAGAACAACACTTTAATGTGGTCAAATTTGGGTCAAAACTATGCACTTCCATAATGGTGTTTCTACCAGGTCTTGATTTGACTGGGATTGAAATTTCTGACATTACTGTCCCCATCACAGACTTGAAAACCTGGCAGACAATCAAGTGCAACCTATAGTTAAAGGTCACTCATCTAAAAAAATGGGTATGTTACTACCATTCTGACAAGAGCATTATGAAGATTAAGAAAAAGCACAAATAAACTCTCCTAACACCTGACAGCCAAGTAATACATCTTTCAGCTCTTTCATTTCTTTTTCCGTCTTACCTTACTTATTTCCTTCCCTGCTCTGAGTTCTCACTGTGTTTCATGTCCCACAATGCTGAAGTCATTGTAATGCTTTTACTCAGAAATCTCATTTAACATTTAGCATAGTAAATAAGAAAGCCTAAGAAGTGATTGAGGTAAACTGCCATTATTACGTCATCTGATAACCTGATTTGTCCAGAAATGTAACTATGTGATTCTCCTTTAATTCTAGTTGCTCACCATTCATGGGCACAAATTGAGTGTATATCAGATATATTAAATTCCTGGAAAATTATCTGTGGTGTGATTTGGGGTTATATTTGTGTACTACAGCTTTCCTAAAACTAAACTATTATCATTTCTACATTTATCATTTCTATCATTTCTACAGGGGTCTCTTCTGTCTGAAAATCCTCAAAACATAATTTCTAATTAATAGTTATACTAATTGGCATTATAGTCATTCTTTTTTGCTTTTTCTCTGATTATAAGTATCTTCTGACTCTTAAGTCAATCAAATGGGTTCTCTACATATGGGGAAGTTCAAAGAGGAAAATAGGATGAGTAGGGTAAGAAGACATTCACACGTAGAATTAGTGGAAGCCTTAGCAGTAACAAAACTAGTGGAATTAGAGCTAATTAATTAGCAGTCAGGAAAATTTTGTCATGTGTTGTCATTAATTGGTCAACTAGGGTAATTAGGCTTACAAACAATAGAAAGCAAAGAGTGGAAAATCTATTGTTTCTGCCAGCTTCTCCTGCTTGTTATCAGTGCAATTTTCTCCTAGTTTATGAAACAATAACAGTTTGGTATTAGAATTTAAATGCCATCAATATAAGATATGGAGATATGTGAAGCCTACTACACTTTCTTCGTACACTAGTACTATAGCATCATAAATTCCACAGTAGAATGATTTAGTTGAAAGATAAAATTCATGCAGAGCACACTATTTGTTTAAACTTCAAAAAAATCAAAAAGGATTGCTATATCTTGGCACACTCTTCTTTGTAGAATATGTTAGAGCCGGCCTTTTTTTGATTAAGAGCTACTGTTCTGTAGAGAACACTTTTTTCATATTCATAATCATCAGGCAAATCAAGAATCTGACTTCCTTAGAATCAGTAAGTGGTTTTTTCCTCACTTCTTAACAAAGAACAGAACAGCTGATAAGAAAACTAAAATCCCTCTTTTTTGTTGATGTATAGATGATTTACAATATTATATTAGTTTCAGGTGTACAACATAGTGATTCAATATTTTTATAGATTATACTACATTTAATTATTATAAGAAGATGGCTATATTTCCCTGTGCTGAACAATAAAATCCCTCTTTTGTTAAAAAAATAGCAAATGATGGAATGTTAGAAAATTAATTTATTTTCCATGAATAATTATCAGTAACTATGGGACGCTGGCCCATGTAAGTTAAGAGGCTTCTTTTTCCATGTGATTCTGAATACAAAATGTATCCATATTCAGGAATCGTTTTCAAAGTGAATTTTTTTTGGTACCTTAATAATCATAATGGGTAGTAAGATCAATTTGTTTTAACACTTATGTAGATAAGTGTTAAATATAAAATGATAAAATGTAGGGTCTTTTCACTTTTTAGTTTTAACTCTGTATATGAGACAAAGAAAACTAAGTGCTTTCTATCATAGTGTAGTTTTTGCTCAACTACTACTACCAAAATTCTTGAAAGATAGTATTACCTGTTTGTGTCCTTTCAGAACAACGCCCTTGCATACCAGTGCCATAAAAAAATCAATAGCCTTGAGAGACCTTTCAAGGAAATCATTGTTATTGATTCATCCCTCAAATATGACCCAATTTAGCAACAAAATGATGCTGAACTTTATCGTTTCTTCTCAGTGAATTAATAACTCTGGAAGATTTAAATGTCTTTTCCTAGATGACAGAGGTGGCTTCTATACACATACACAATGGACACATACACACAAATAACATCCTGATATCCATTTTACATCTGTAATTCCACTCTGAATTCTCCCTGCCATTAACCAACTCAAATGCCACATTATTCAACTCCTTTCCCTTGCTGGCTGGATTGGGCTCAGGAAACAGGGAGCAATTTTAATGCCCTCTTTAGTAAACCTACACCCTATTTATGAACTAAGAAGAAATAGTTTTTGTTTCTATTTTCTGGTATCTTGAGCCTTTCATATGATTGCATCTCTCCAACCATATAGCTTGCAGAATTAGTATTATGATTAGAGATGCAGAAAAGTTTTTGATGCCTAAAAATGTCTTCTCATCTACTAACTGATGGTTGGCACTCAACTCTCTTCCCTTTATCTCTGAATCTCATCCCTTTACCTTAAATCTTTTTTTCCCATTAAAATTCAAATACTGGTTGTGCTTTAAGATCTTAGTCATTTTTATCTCAGCTTGAATGATCCAAAAGCAAGTTTTGATGATGTGTAAGAGGGAAGAGAACTTGAGGGCATGAGGGTTCTGCAGAGGGTGTTAGGGAATAGAGAAGACAGAGCAATAAATAGACTCCCAGGGGAAACTCAGAAAGTGGAGCTTGATGAAACAAGCAAACATCACGGTTTTGCTTAAGGTCTATTCTAATTAGTTGTTATTCGTGTGTAAAAGTTTGCCTAAAAAGCATAACCTACGAGTGATTTGTGCCCCTGCATATTACGGATGTATAATATAATTCAAACAGTGCCAGGAACACACAGATTACCACATGGCCTCAGCCATGCTCCATTTTGTAGTCTGCCCACTTTGAGCATCAGAAAATGGATTGTAGAAATCTGGTTCATCTTATTTTAAACTTCTCGTTCCCCAAATTTGAAATAGTATTTATTTAAAAACTAGGCTCTTTAAAAAGATCGCAAAAACACTATAAGGTATTCATTGAAAAGAACCTAACATTTACTACTGTAGTACATTATGTACAATTTATTGACTATTTCTCCTGAATATACATTTATGTATTTCATAATCTTACATTTATATTAAGTATAACTGTAATATGATTCTGGTGTCAACCTTGACAAAGCTGGTGAAATCCTTTGCTACAAAAATATGTCTCTGCCTTATAATTTTGTTTCAGTATTAGTTTCCACATCTGCCAGCAAGATACTTTTCATCCTACTCAACTAATAGGCCACTTAGTTGAATACTGGATAAAATACAAATTGCAGAGAATCCTCCATTTCTGTTCATAATTTTAAAAATTTCAACTAAAAGTGCAAAGCGTTTATCAATTTCTGTAGCTTGCTCTCTTCCTAAACCTACTTGCTTCTTACATCAATACTAAGTTTCTGGTTTTAAATAACTGTGACTCTCCTTTAATGTGTTCTCTGTTAAAGGCTTTCTCTCCCTTTAGAATTGTTAGTAGAAGTGGTATTTTTGTGGGAAGAAAACAGCGTCTTCTGTACTACTCAGCTGTCAGGACTATAGAGCTACATCCTCAGTTGTATAATCAAAAACCTGGCCTGGCATCAACTCGTGGGATTAAGAACCACTTTTTCAATTCCTTGCAATTCAAATATTTACATCAACTTCTCTTTGTTTTAACAATAGCATATAGAACCCAGTGTGGGTGTGGCTCATGATTCTGCTTCTCTGACTCATGATCTTAGACTTCTTGCTTCCAATTTCCTGATGAATGTGCCCTTTAGCAATTGATGGGGGCCAGGTTTGTTTACTGCTACTGGTTTCCAACAGTTCAATGCCATGAGGCATCTCTTGAAAGTATTTCTTTGCTACAAAGTATTTCTCTCCCCTGCCCTCACCCAGCTCTCAGGTTCTGTTGCTTATTTAAGGTTTGCATCTGTAAATAGTCCTTTGGGTTTGTTTCCTTGGTGGACTGGCTGTCTTCCAAGATTTTGTTGTTAATGTTGTCTGACATTTTAAAGATGACCTTTTGGTGTTGTTATAAAACTTCTCAAGAAAAGGAAAACAGAAGTGCTCATCTAACCCTCTTCTAAAGACTACGCAAAAAAGCCAGTTGTTTTAAAACATTATGGCTGGTGATATAAATGGCTGCAGCATATTATATCTGCACCTGCATGTTTTTAACTTCCAGAAACTAAAAATCAGCTCTGCAACATGCAATCAGACATGAAGAAACAAACAAACAAACAAAAAGCCAGTATTGAAAATTTTCTGCCTGATACGTGAATGTATTGGCGAACAAGCCTGCTACTTCTAATATTTACATAAAGACAGTAGTCAAATAACCAATTAAGTAAAACAAACAATTCTTCTGTGAGAAAAAAGAGTGATGCTACTTAGAGTTGATGGACATGAACTTTAGGAATTTTAGAGCTGAAAATAATCTTGGAGGCCTCCTTTTATAGATGAGGAATATGCGGTCTATGGTGGTTAAGTGAATTGTCCAAGCCGGAGATGGGACTAGGGTCAAAGCTGAGGTTTTCTGCCAGGATGTTGAGCTTACTCTTTGAACGTGCTGGGTGTTTACATATTGCATCAAGAGAGCCCATATGTACTGGATTTTCTTCCATTTACTAATAGAAGCAAGTTAGTGCTTTTACAGGTATTGTAGTATAAAATCAGCCCATTCAGTCAAACTAGTCAAAAATTAGTCAATCTAGGAGTCCCAAAGAGACAATGCTTTGTAGGCTTTTTCTTTTCTTTTCTTTTCTTTTCACTGGAAATGGGAATTAGATAGATAATGCATGTTTGTGTGTATGTATGTATATATATATATATATATATATATATATATATATATATATATATATATATATATATATATATATACTTACATCTTGTTCAAATTTAAAAGAATACAATTTTGTTTTTTATAGTCTAACTATGTATGACATAAAAATAAAACATGTGGTTAATCAAATATATTTGTAGTATTATTTTTGTAAGTAACTTCCTTTCTTTATATAAATCTGTACAGTTTTAAAGATAATGGGATGACACGGAAATATTCATTTTCAAGCTAACACTGATAAATAATGTTTTGTAAGTGCCCTAAATTATGTAAAGACTAAAAGTTCCATTGTTCTATCTATTCTATGGAAAGTGGTTGATGTTTAGCTATGAAATAATGTATCAATCTCAGGAAACAATTCTTAGGTTAAAAAACTCATTTTCCCCATGACGTCTTTTCACAAAGATTTAATTCAAAGAATTTGCCTTTGTAAGATTTCGATCACTTTTCACCATTGTTCCCATCCATGCATGTTCCTGTTAAGGGTGCCTGCTTCTGTTGCTAAGCAACCTTGCAGTCTTGTTGGGGCCTGATGATGAACTAATAATTATTTTAAATATGTCTGTTTGGATAGGGTCTCTTTAAGAATATCGTGATACTTTTGTCTAAGAGGCTGTGTAAGAGGGTTCTTCATTTCAACTTACAGTTCTACAGGAATATAAGTGATAGAATGATGTTTTCCAGAAGAGTTGGAAGAATGCCAAGAGTACACTAGAAAAGCACTAGGTCTTACTTCCTCCCAGTATGCTTTTTTTTCTAGGAAAGGGTAAAAATCAGTCAGATTACAAGTCAAGAAATTTACCAGAGGATTTCAAAGAAATATGAGGAACATCAATATTCCTTTTATTGACTAGATTAAATTATTATTTTTTCCTTCTCATCCCAAATTCTTAAGAAAAATTGTCAAGCCATTATGTTGAAAAATAAGTCCCATGTAAGCGAGACATGGGTATTTGAATTTTATCAGGCTTCCAGATGAAACTAAATTGTTGATTAAATCCTCTCCATCCTGCTTGCTCTTGTCCCAGACATCCCTCTCCAGTTCAGGAATATCCTCCTTTAAATAGTTTATTTAACCATATGGGACTGATGCCAGTAGCCTTAATATTTTCTGTACGGTATACTGGGATATATAAGGGGACTACCATCATATCTCTAGCATGTAGTGAGAGTTAGGAGATAGCATTCCCAGTGTGTATCTGGAAAAACAAAAAGGTTGTTCCTTTACACAATCTTTTTTGGTGATAAAGCAAAGAATCAAAGGTATTTCATTACTAAAGAATCAGAGAATGTCCCAACTCCAAGAGAAGAGCACTTCTAATGTCTTCTCAATATCCATCCAATCCAGAAGCAGAGCTGATGGTGCTACCAAGAGACAGAGTCTCCTTGTGGTGACACCACCTTCGAAAGTTTTGGAAGGTACCCCCAAACATCACCAGTTTTCTTTACAACCTTGCTTGTCTCTAGTACTTAAAGATACATCTGATACTTATTGATTCTATTTATATTTTGAGGGTGATCCCTTCTTAGGGATATCATCTCATATGCAAAGTTAAAAGTATTGATCATTTTTCTCTTCTAAAACTTAAACTATTATAATTTATAATTTATGTTTAAGGCAGCCAAGTTTAATAGCTTTATGACTTGGGGCCATAAAGGTGAGTGTTTAAATCTTGGTTCACTGTTTTGTAGGTGGTATATGGCCCCTCCAGGCATCAGTTTTCTTACTTATAAAATAGGGTTTGCAGTGCTTTCTTCACAGATAAAGGATTAAATTTGATATGCTAACATAGTGTCTACCATATAGTGTACATTAAATGTGAGCCCTCTTTCCTGTCTTCACTGGGTGTGGCCGACTTCTAGTTTTCTAGGATTTACTAGAAAATTTCATACCTTCTAGGAATATATGGCTTCTGATCATATTCCCTTACCATCTTCATTTTACTAAACTAAAGGCTCTTATTTTTTTTGTAATTCCCACATTCTTATTTCCCATCTCAGCTACTTTTCTGTTAATTTTTTAGAATTCAGTTTATTTTAGCAGGCATTAATTGAGGTAAGGGGAATTACAGTAGGTCCTGTGGTTACAAATGTAAACAGGATCCCTGTTCTCAGGTACCTTATAGTCTCGTGTCAAGAGTAGTAAACAGACAAAAAATTGCAATTTGACCTGATAAATTCTGTGATACTGGTAAGCCTGTGACAACACAAGTGAAATATCTAAATCAGATTAGGGAGGATGGGAGATTAAAGGTAAAGGAGCTTGCTGTACTTGTAGGCTTTTCTCTAGAGTTGGCAAACATCTGTACCTGTGTTCAAGGTTTAGATTGACCAAGACAGCCTTAACATTCCTTTCAGCTTAATAAAACTTTAGACAGGTTTCTTCCTGAATTATAGGCCCTTGACCTCCCCTTATTTAGAACATTTACTCTAAAAAACATGCAAATTCTTTTTTCACCCCTTTGACACGTAAATCTTCTTCTAGTAATCTTGCCAGATTTACAACCCAGGAATGTCTTTCTCAAGGACATGGGAGCCATTTTTCAGAATGTAATCATCAAGAAAGATAGCATCGCATTCTCTGTGGGAGGGCAAGAGTCTAACTTCAATAAGTGCTGATTAGCAAACACAGATGGCCTAATCACATTAACCAGTCTCCTCCTAATGTCCTCCAGTACCAATCCACTAGCTCACTCCAGAATTGATAAACTCTCCCACCTTTTGTTTCAGCAGAGTTTAGTCCAATCTCTCTCTCCAATTGCAATAGTTTTGAATAAACTTTCCCTTGCCTGTTTAAGTCTGTCCTTTGACAGGATGCATCCAGGTTTTGTACAAGGGGAAAAAACTGATTTTTGCCCAATAATCTACTCACTGATGCCTGGCACTTGGTCAACTTTTGTAATTGCTGATTTAAAATAAGTCCATCATGTCAGTGTCTAGGGGGAAATGTTTTCAATGGCTCTAAACACTTTGAGCAGTGATAAATGAAATCTCTGAGTTCACCATCTTCTAACTGGAACTAGAATTATTTTTCCAAAAATATATTTCTTTACACTTATGCACAAAATGAGCCTCTGCCTCAAAGAGACTGTGAGTAGGCTCAAGTATCCACTCATCCTAATAGCTTTATACTCATTCTTTTGGTATTTCAATGATCTCAAGGGTTCAGAATCATGAATAAAGTTGGGAGCAATTCGTGATGATGTTAATCAACTATAAATTACTCAACAAGGGCTCCCCTTATTATACTCTCCATGAAGCTCTCTAGAGGATCAGCTCAGGTACTGGCCTGATGCACAGTCTAGACTGAGAGAGGATTTCAAATAATTGATGGTTTTAGCCAAAATTTTGAATTCTAAAAAGGGATGGAAATTTGGAAATTCTAAATCAATCATAGCAAATTACAAATTATCATCAAGAAAGACTGCATGATAAAAATTTCTAAAGGTTACTGTAGAAATTAAGCTTAAGTTCAAATTTAATTCTAAGGTAAATAAAAATATGTATTCCATTTTCATTTTTTTCATTATAAAATTTATAAAACCAGAATTTTCCTTCTAATGTGCCCATTTGCTGTACTTGCTTTTTCTTTCCAAAAAAAGTTTCACTAACTTAAGGACATATACGACATATGGCACCTTAGAATTAAGGAAATATGGGAGAATGAGTTTGATTACCTCCTCATGCTACAAGCAAATTTATTACTTCAAACTTTCTTGGACAGTTTTTAAAAAGATGCCAGTTATCTAACTCATACAAACACCCATATACATATGTACATCTTTCTTGTTGGGGAACAGACATATTAGTGTAAATAAGTGGTAATTAAAGTTAATGTGTTCATTTTATATAGTTATAATTTAAGATATAGTAGAAATATGGTTTGAACATGATATATACCTTTTTAAAATATATTAGAGACTTATATAACCACCTCACAGTGCCTATATTTGTCCATTATGAGGTTTAGAATATACTTTACTACTTAAATGAGTTGAGTATGATATTTTATAATTATACCTTTGCTTTTATCATATATTGTGGATGTAGAGTCTTTGGTCAGAAACATACCCTCTATATTATAAAAACATCATTATAGAAAAATGCAGTATTCTTTTAATATATACTTTAACATGAAACTAGGACAGATTTTCAGCAAAATAAGGGAGTTGCATATATTTGGCTTTTACTGGCAGGCCTGTTTCTGCCCAGTAATTACCAGTCTTTACATACATGTGACAGTTCAGTGCTTTTAAGGAAATCCAGCTTTCTTTGCTCTCTGATCTTTTCTTCTCACAAAATACTTAGCAAACACATAGCTATTAGCTCCATATGAAGTGGTTGTATACATCAGGTATTTTTCACAAGCCCACTTAACCAGGGTACCAAGTAATTTGACTAGAATCCAAAGCAAATCAGTTGAAGAGCTAAGTGTGCAAAAAATCCCGTAACACACTAGATTCCAATGAGCCACAGTTTTATTAACACTGCATCACTTAGCAAACTCAGATGGGGTCTTTGGGTCATTATGTTGAGTTTCTTTAATTGGCAAATGCTTAAGAGCACACTTTAAATGCAGTTACACAATCAGATCATGATAAGAAATGCTATAGGAATATAGGCAAAGAAAAAAAAATAAATCATCACTCACATATGTCCTGAGCATTTTCTGCTGAAGAGAGAATCTGAACTCCATAATGAGGGTACTAATATATTACATGCTTCTGATAGTAAGTTCTTATCACTTAAGAAATATCGTTAAACATTGTATCTGTGCAGCGTAATCCTTCTTAACTTGAAATATACCTTTAGAAATAATACTTCAACAGTTTGAGAAAATTCAGCTATTACATAGCTATTTATCTAAATATTTATGTGAGATAATTATGAAAGCATTCTATTCATAATTTTCTGAAGACATTGTAATAACAATTTAGTCTTAGAATTTTAGAAAAAAAAAATAGACCAATAAAGATACTTCTTCTGGTTCAAATTGTACAAATGAAAATTCTGAAGCTAAGTAAATTGGGCAAAGTATGTTGCTGTTTCATAAGTTAATGAAAATAAATTTATTTGTTAAATTTTTATTTACTTATATTTTCATGGGTTTATAACATGTAAGTTTCATGTGTACAATATTATATTTTGACATTTATATACACTACAGTGTGCTCACCACCAAAAGGTTAGTTGTCATCTGTCATCATATTGTTGACCTCCTTTACCCATCTTGCCCTCCCTCCACCCCCTTCTCCTCTGGTAACCACTACTCTGTTCTCTGTATCTATTTGTTTGTTTCAGTTTGGTTTGTTCATTCGTTTTGTTTTGCTTGTTTTTATATGCCACACATAAGTTAAATCATATGGTATTGGTCTTTCTCCATCTGATTTATTTCACTTAACATAATACCCACAAGGTCCATCCATGTTGTCCCAAATGCCAAGATTTCATCTTTTTATGGCTATTATTCCATTGTAAGTGTGTGTGTATCTTCTTCATCCATTCATCCATCAGTGGACACTTAGGTTGTCTCCATATCTTGTCTATTCTAAATAATGCTGTGATGAACACAGGGGTGCATATATCTTTTCAGATTAGTGTTTTTGTATTCTTTGGATAAATACCCACAAGTGGAATAGCTAGATCATATGATAGTTCTATTCTTAATTTTTTGAGGAATCTCCATGTCATTTACCATAGTGGCTGCACTAATTTACATTCCCACCAAATGTGCACAAGGGTTCCCTTTTCTTCACTTCCTCTCCAACACTTGTTATTTCTTGTCTTTTTGATAATAGCCATTCTAATGGGTGTGAAGTGATATCTCCCTGTGGTTTTGATTTACATTTCCCAGATAATTAGTGATGTTGAACATTTTTCACGTGCTTGTTGGCCATCTATATACCTTCTTTGGAAAAACATCTATTCAATTTCTCTGCTCATTTTTTAATTGTATTGTTAGCTTTTTTGTTGTTGAGTTGTATGACTTCTTTATATATTTTGGATATTAGATACATGATTTGCAAATATCTTCTCCCATTTGGTAGGTTTTCATTTTGTTGATGTTTCCTTTGTTGTACAGAAGCTTTTTAGTTTGTTTAGTTACGCTTTTGTCTCCTTGCCTGAGGAGACATATGCAGAAAGATATTGCTAAAACCAAAGTCAAAGCGAATACTGCCTATGTTTTCTTCTAGGAGTTTTATTGTTTCAGGTCTTACACTGGAGTCTCTAATCCATTTTGAGTTGATATCTTTGTATGGTATAAGATAGTGGTCTAGTCTCATTCTTTTGCATGTGGCTATCCAGAGAAACTAAATTTAGATGCTCTCCATCCTTTCATCACATTTTAAACCCATTCAGATTAATCTGCAAAACTTCATCAAGAGGTTTGAAGGTAGAGAACTTTTGACTGTCTAGCTGATTTTTAAGAGTGATTAGGGCAGAGTTATAAATCAAATTACTGCAAAAAACGTTCTGGCTAGTCCATGTCAGTCACTTTCCTAAATTTCAAGGTTATTAATTGCTCAACTTATCTTATGACTTTAAATTTGAAAGCCTCAAATTAGCAACAAGTTTTCATATGATTCAAAGCAGTAGGGGTTTTACAGAATGATTCTGTTAAATTAATTTTTTCCTCATTTGAAACATAGATAATTAAGATATATATTAATTTATTCAGAAAAGTCATACATTTTTTCAGTGGAAAAAGTCTTCCCTTCTGTGCTCCCTAGGGCTCTTTGTGTGCAAAATTTAACAAATATTGGTTCAACTCTTTTTTTTTTTTTTCTGATTCAAAACTTCAGCATGAGTGATGATTAGTTGGATGGCTAATGAGACAGTAATCTCCTCAAACATTTTTTAACCCACTTGTACAGTCTACATGAAGCAGCAGCTCAGTAAATGTTGAATGAACAAGTGGACAGATCCCACTTACACAGAAGACTGAATTCTTCTTTAAGAATCTGAGGTTTAATTTTGTGGTCAAAGGTTTAGAAATGGAAATAGAAGTCAAAGTTCCATTTGACTTATAACGTGACTTCTGTCCTCAGCAGATGGTTAAAAAGGTTAGTTCTACCAGTGGCTTCCGAAAACATACAAAAGAGGTTAGCAGAACCATGATATTTATGGTATATATTTGATTGTTTCAAGAACTGAGTGAACAGGTGTTACTTGTAAGGTGCCAGTTTCAATGATAAGGGCTGAACTGCAGGGGTTTCACACTCAGCCCTGCTACTTGTTAATTCTGGCTTAACTCATTATGCTTCCTGATGCTGCCACACAGCTCCTTATTTTGAGGGAATAGGTGATTTGACTATGCTTTTTTGTTTGTTTGTTTTTTTTAATGTTACACAGAAAGCTAGAGTCAAAAATTTGTGTGTAGTATGAGAATGATACTTTGGATATATTGCTATTTATGATAAGCCCAGATTTACATGTTTACCTCGAACTGGAAAAAAATTGCTAAGTAGAATTTCCCCCGTAAAAGTAATTAGCTGACAGTGTCTTCCTCCATAACCACATGGACCTATATCAAGACTGCTTATTTGTGCAAGATACCAAAGTTGTTACCACAAGACTACGTTATCAGAAGCAGATTTTCTGCCATTGGGCTGGGCCAGCTTTTGCAAACTACAGGAAACCTGGGTTCATAAAATAACCTAAGGGACACTCCTGATCTAAGCTCAAACAGAATGGGGTTAATACATAAATCCTTGCAGGAAGTTTAGACATTGAAAAGATCTGTCACTTAGGATGGCGATTCAGCTTAACAAGTGAGGCAGTGAGACTGATGGAATATGCCCTTTCCAAGGAAGAAGTTACAATGGTTTCCATTGATAACTATCAGTATTTCCACAGTCCTCTGTTTCCAGGAGGTTATATATAGTATCACAGAAGAACCCTCAGAACAGATAATCAAGCCTTTGTAAAGAACCAGAGAAATATATTAAATGTCTCTTAACAAGGAGAATTGAACTTTTTTACTTATAATAATCATTATTATCATTATAGAATTATTATATTATTCTTAATATTTTATTATTAAATAAATAATTATTAACTGCAGGGAAGGCAGATTGGCATCACATAAGTGTTACATCACTGAAAACTAATCAAGACACACACACAAAAAAATGTGCTAAGGCTACACTAGGGAGTCTCACTTCTGATCTCAAGGTTATGCCAGTTTATCCCAATTTCTCAACAAAACTCTTTATCAAACTTATTGTATCTTATCCCTCACTATGTCGGAACTGTTTCAAAAGGGATCTTGTTAGTCATTTTCCTTAAAAAAAAAAAAAAAGAGAAATCCAAGCCATGCCTCTTCTATGAAATCTTTGGAGGTTGCTATGACAATGTTATTTGTAGCTCAGCCCACAATTCATATTCTTCAGCTTTTACCCAAAGTAACCTGGTTCTGCTTGCTAGGTATCATCTTCTAAGACTCCAAGAGATATTGCCAAAGTTTTCTCCAGAGACTGGGATTGGAAAAATGATGGCATTATTAAATGCTGAACTTTAAAAAAATCATTTCTATTTTGAGCACCCTAACATAGTTATCTTCATTTTGCATAATCCTTTTTTTTTTTTAAAACAAGGATGTACATTTTTACATGGTTGCAATTACAGCAAACATAGGGTTTTGTGTTATTCCTTCACTATTTCCAATAACGAAAGCATTTTTCATATATTACAATTGGGGGATTATTTTAATGTTAAAGAATACATGATATTTAATGGATACAATCTATATTTAATTTAATCAGATCCCTATTACTAGCTATTTGTCGTCATTTTTTTCCTTATTACAGACGGATTCACAAATAACATTATTATGAATTTTTTTTCTTCTACAGAATTGTTTCTTTAGAATGAGCCAGGGGTTATGGTTTGTTTGGCTTGTATCGACAGTATTTATAAAAGTGTAAATCTGAATGTGTTTAGGTGAGGCAAGTACAGTAACCTGTATTCCCCATTGTCTTCCCCCAGGCCAGCACTGCACATTTAGATTACTTGCTTGACCCTGAAAGCATTTGAATTTTTGACTCCTGGATTACTGGGTCAAAGGTGTAAGTATCTTTACGACTTTCAATAACAATTATCATTTAACTCTTCTAAACCAGTTATACATGTATTTCAATGTCACCAACTTTCATTTATTCGAGTACTTTCCAAACGTTAGGTGCTGTATAGGCATTGGGGACACAACGATGAACAGGGAGTTACAATGCAGTGTGAATTAATAGAACTTAGAATAGGGTACTAAGGGAACCCATAAGAGGGGCAGAAACAAGTCTTCTCCAAATCGGGTCATTACATGGGGAAGTGGTGGCAAGTAGAAGTACGGAGGAAGGAGAGAACTCCAGGAAAAGATAGTACCACATGCAATGGCCTGGAAAACATAAAGCAAGCATATTTTAAGTATTATGAGAATGTAGAATGGGTCCTAATCTGGTGACTGTAATTAGCCTTCATTCTAACCAGTAGATCAAAGGGAGTAGCACGAGAGCTGGGAGAGCTGTTGTGTGACTGTGGCTTGTTGAAGACAAATAGCTAGTAATAGGGATCTGATTAAATTAAATATAGATTGTATCCATTAAATATCATGTATTCTGGTCATCTTACACAAGTTCATTAGACCACTGATCGTTGTTGCAATAGTGTTGAAAGACATGAATATATATGAAAAAGCATATATATATATATATATATATATATATATATATATATATATGATTTTATAATGTAGTCATCATTAGGTATCATTTAATAATTTTTTGTCAAATTTATTAACTATATAAGCATGTTATACATGTAAAGTAGGTTTAATATGCATTGCATCTAAGAAAATCCAATTCCTGACATAATCAGCAGAATGAAAAGTGACACAGAGATTAGAAAACTCCCCAGCACTTGAGAGAAGAGAGGTTTGTGCAGTTTGATGGCAGCACAGGCCCATGTGTAGGAGAAGGGGAGGTGATGGAGCTGCAGTGATAGGTTAGAACAGTTGAAGTGCCTGGAGGGCCAGGCCAAGGAGTTCACTTTGTATTAATTCAATGGTCAATGAAATTACATAGCAATTTTAGAGGAAACAAAAATTATAATTAAAATTGTAGAGGAAACACTAAATCCTTTCACTAAAGCAAAATTCAGAACATCCTGGTGTCAGCACTGGAAAACAATCTCCAGGTAATTGAAGCAGGAAAACCACGTCCGTTTAGGGGTTCTCTCATTTTCATTATGACTGCTACCACCATAGCAGCCTCTAGGCTTCCATTCTAACACTTTTGTCCAGGTATGGAGCAATCAAAAACATCTTGCTTTGTTTCACTTTAGTACAAATGATATAGAAAAGACATCAAAAGAATTTATTAAATGATAAGAGAGAATAACTGGGAAACAGTGTGTATGAAATATATAAACAGTCTAGTTTACAAAGAACTACTTTATTCTTTATAGAACATTGTTAGCCCATAGTCCATGTTATTCTACATTGGACACCAAGTGGCTGTTAACCCTATGAAATAATATTTAAGGCGTTATGTGCATTTATTTAGTCTTTGTATAAAGGATGTGATGGAAGAGGACCTCTACCAATAGATAGAAAAGAAATTCTTGTAATTGTCTGTTATGCAAGCCAAAAGTGGATGGGGTAATTTGCCAGAAATAATACTATAAGGGATATAAGTAATTTGGTCCAAGTACACAGCTCTCTGGGTTGCATTACTCAAGAGTAGATTTTAGAATGTCTGGAAGCAGAGGTCTTACTCAGTGTTCAAGACATATGAGGTCTCTGAGAATTCCTCTGAAATCACACTGAACATCTTGTGTACATGTATGTGTGTGTGTATATTTCCTGGGAAGTCTTTAAAAGGCTAATAAGCTCTTTTATGGCACTTCTTCATTTCACTTGTGTGCTGGGCCTCCCCATTTATGAAAGCGGAAGTTTCAGCCTCTGAGACTTTGAGCACAAGTCAGCAGGTGGTGACAGCTTTCTCTTCCAACACTGCATCTTTTAAGCGTTCTTAAGAAAGCAAGCAGCCATCAGTTATGAACATCATTCAGGTGATGTTCTGTATGTATGAACTGTATTTGAGATTAAAAGATGGGGAAGAGATGGGAAGTGAGTAGACATGAGACTATTATAAGGGCTGAGGAGAAAAGTGGCAGAATCTAATTACAATGGGATGAGTGGGAATACAGAAATGAGGATGGGCAGAGGATGCACATCTTGGTATTTGGTATATACCGCAGGATTTTTTTCACCAAGTTGTCATTCTGTGTTTGGAAAACAAAATTGGGGGAAAAATGAAATCAAAGAGTAAGTCAGTGCTTGGCATATAATAGGAATGTAATAAATTTTGGAAAGACTCACACTACCATGGTGAAACTACAAATTTTAGTATTAAATATATATTCATTTGCAGAACAGACAGTAGTTGGACTTTTATATTACTAATGCTCACAATACTTCAACTTCTGGTCATCTTATACAAGTTCATTAGACCACTGATCGTTGTTGCAATAGGGTTCTGAAAGTTTAATTTTGAGATGTGAATGAGAAATGAGGTCATGGCATAGATGAAGACAGGCAATGAAACTATAAAAATGGTAAACTTGGTCTATGAGAACCTATATGAGCAAAGAATCTGAAAAAGAATAGATATATGTATATGTATAACTGAACCACTTTGCTGTACACCTAAAACTAACACACTGTAAATCAACTATACTTCAATAAAATTAATTTTTTTAATTAATTAATTAAAATTAAAAAATGGTAAGCTTGGTGAACTGTAGTTGACCTCGTTCAGGAAAGTATAAGTGGGCACTGGTTCTGGAGGATACAGGAGTGGTTTGAATAGAGAGAGGGCCAACTTTACTTCCTAACAGTAAATTAAAATTAGGGGAATACAGAGATTATAGACTAATAATCAGAAAGTGGCATAAATGTAAGAAGCAGGCTGGCTCTTCTTATACTAGAGAAAGAGAAAGCTAAATTTGTGGTGGAGATGGTAGGGGAATCATTTGAAACAATCCAGATTTCAATTGAAGTGAAGAGGTCAGAAAATATTAAGGATAAATAAAGCTTAGTTTATTCATTAGGAACATGGCAGTTAGAGTTAGTAAAAACCAGTCTCAAAATGATAATTCTCTAATTTGATAATTCTGAACTAATCAGAAAAAAATATGAACTATAGTGCACATTAAGTCAATGTTGAGAAAAATGATGTATTAATTTGAGTACAATTCAGTAGTTATTTTACAATGCTTTAACAAAAGTACACATTAAATACATAGAATTTTATATATAGTATAGTATAAAGATAGATATAGATATCTATAAGTATACTTTTTAGCATAGAAAATTACCAAATTATCTAATCAGTTAAAAGAAAATAGCATTATCCTTCCCACAAAGTTCTGAAATTAAAGAAAAATGTTATGAAGATATAAACTATTCACTGAAGTTTCTGAAATAATCAGAAAGCTTGAATCAAAGAGAGATTACATTTAAGAAGGATGTGTTATTGTTTAATTCAATGGTTAAAGAAATAGAAAAATTAAATGGGAACACTTTTCTGTTAAACTTTCCCCTCTGGCGGCTGGTATAAATAAGGGAGCTAGTATCAGACCCTCCATTTCCCTTGAACAGGTGTTAACTTCTTCCTAGAGGGTTTAACTTCATGGTTAAGAGCGTGGCCTCTGGGCTCAAATCTTTTGTGCCTGAATCCTAGACATGTCACTTGTTAAGTGTGCAACTTTTGGCAAGTTTCTTCCTTTCTCTAAGTCTCAGTATTTAACTGTGTAATGTGGATAATACTTGTGAGAGTTAAATGCCACTGACAAACAGTAATTGGTATACATTTAAGCGCTCAATAAATTTGTCTATCAGGAGGAGTTTGGACATACAGGGAGATGGTAGATAGATTCAGAAGGGAAATATGAGAATTCGTTTAGAATGAACAGTTTCGAGGAAGATAACGACTGAAAGGGGGGTCCTCCTTCCCATTCAGCTTCTAGAAAAAGAGGTGTGTTTAACAGGACAGAGAAAACAGGTTGAAAACTGGTGGCCCTGTGGGCATTGGAGTAGGGGAAGCATGTTAGAAGTGTTTCACACACAGACCGAAGAAGCTAAATACTACACATCCAACAGAGCTGTGGATATATATTTAAGTATGTTTGTGGGTCTATCTGTACAATGTTTCTCTTGAAAAGTCAGCAAGAGCTGTGAAGATAGAGCTCCAATCCTCTCTGACACTTGTTTAGGGGAGGGGCAGCAGCAGAGAAATCTCAGAGTGTAAGACAATCTACAAATACCTGCAGGGACATACATTACTACTTTCCACTTTCCTCCTGGTGTCAGAGCTCTCAAAGTAGTTTATACCCTTTCATTGCCTTATTCATTCCCTTCATGCATCTTCCACAATCAGCCTTCTGTTTCACATTTTTTACTTCATTTTCCTCTGTAATGTTGTAATTGCAAAAATGAAGTGAACTTGCCTCAATCCTCTTCCTTCTTGTCCTCAATGAACTATGAACTGGTAAATATATATCTTCTCTTTCTCTTATCTAGAAACCCACCCTTTAGGGTGTGAAATCCTACAATGTGTAAGACAAAATTGTTCTCTTATAATTAACTGTATATATATAAAGCTTCGCATTCATTATATATATTTATTATATTCAGTTGTTATTAATTATATATTTATTATATTCATATATATATAATGAATGTGAATATCAACTTTATCCCCTTAAATTTAAGCCCTCCAGGTAATAAATATTTTTGTCTTTATGAGCTACATAGGTCTCTAACACATATTCTTTCTTTTTTTCCTTTTGCTTTTTCTTTTCTTACAACCTTTTCAAAATGTAATAACCATTCTTAGCCCAAGAATAGATTTGACCTGTAGGCCATAGTTTGCTTACTGATGCTTTAAAATAAATAACTCTGAATTTGAGAAAAATATAACAAAACTCAATAATCAGTTATTGATGTTGGATATGGTACACTTTAATGCAGGTGAGCGACAACAAGTACTATGGTGAGAATATGCTTATCAGTTCCCAACAGATCTGAGGAGTGAAGGTAAGTTGTGTGAAAGGAAAATAGAAATGGAGTCAGTATTGGTAGGGAGAGGTCTCTCAAATGGAGCCTCTGAGGAAGCCGCTGAGTAAGTGTGACTTAGGCACATCTCAGCTGAGATGGCATCTGAACTTTGACTACCTATTGCTTTGACACAGGCATCCAGAGCATCTGCCCACGTTCCAGAAACTCAAGATACTTATCGGACACTTACCCTAAAATAACTTGTGACAGAAAATCCCTTAAGGACAAATATTTCCTTTCCTGCGTCAGCGTCAATCATAATTCCTGCCAGACAGCTTTAACAACCTTGTACCTTTTATCTTTATAAGTCCCTGACTCTTTCTCTTCCAAAGAACATCTTTGGGTTTTACCTGAATCTGTGTCTCCAGGACTGCAATTATTAAGACCCCAAATAAAACTTTGTTCTCTGCAGCCTCGATACTGATTATTGTTCGACAGTTGGGCCCCATAGTTTACGAATAAGTGAGACAAGTTCTTATCTCTTGGTTCATGCCTCTGATCTCCTTTTTCTTGTTCAATTTAAATGTTACTTCCTAAGAATGACTGCCTCCTTATATTGAGATAAAGTTCTAATTTTCACCTTAGATCTAGTCATGTGACAAAGGAATTCTTTTATTCCTTTGTCACATGACAAAGGAATGAGGAAATATACTCATTTTCTCAATCTCTTATGGACTGCTTTCTACTTTGATACAGCAAAAATGTTACTGTTGAGAAAATTGTTTCTTTTGCCCGTTAATTTGATCCCGTCAACCTTTTCTTGTACATTTTCTATGCTACATTTAATGAATTTAAATTACTCACAGTTGATTTCCAGGCCTACCAATATACCACTTCTGCCTTTTAACACTCACTCACCTTGTTTCTTTGCACTTCTCTTTTCTGTCATTTTTGCTCCAAATTGCCCATATTTAAAAAGTCCTCTTGCAACATCGTGCATAATTCACTCACAGATGTGAGGAGGAACAGCTGTAACATCTTTCTGCCAAGGCATACAGTCTTTCACAGTGCCCAGTGGTTTCTCAGTTGTGTGTAGGATTTTTCTGCTGGGATGGGTCTTTTATCATCTTCAAACATGCATGACTCAGCCACACATACTACCTTCACACAGTCTTCCCGGCTATAAAGTTTAGAACAAGCTTCGACTCCCAGGTATCTGCTATGGTCTGAATGTTTTATATGTTGAATTCCTATGTTGAAATTCCTATGTTGAAACCCTAATGCCCAATGTGATAGTATTAGTAGGTGGACCTTTGGGAAGTGCTTGAGTCGTAACAGTGGAACCATCATGAATGAAATTAGTGCCTTATTAAAGAGGGTCCAGAGAGATCCCCTGCCCTTTCTACCATGTGAGGACACAGGGAGTTGGTGCCAGCTTATGAACCAGGAAGAAGGTCCTCACCAGAAGGCAAACATGCCAGCACCTCAGTCTTGGACTTCCCAGCCTCCAGAACTGTGAGCAATAATTGCTGTTGTTATAATCTACCCAGTTGGTGGTATTTTGTTATAGCAACACGATTGGAGTAAGATGATAGCATCTTTCTACCCTAGAGGAATAATTCCTAGACTAACTACCTAGTAAAATTTGTGCGTTACCTCAACATACACCAAGTGATGCTGGATGAGGTAAAATCCAGAAACAAGGTTGCTGAAGAGTTTTATCATGATCTACTATCACATACTATCACATACCTCAGAGATACTACATATTTACTCGTGTTAGGAGCCTCACGTGGCAGTGGTTTTCTTCATGGCAGTGTGAACACCAGCATCACTGCTACTTGCTACTCCTAAAGGAGCTTGAATGCCTCACTCCCTTTCCTTGTTTGAGAGCTATTCCAGTTTTTACTTGGCTGATCTTCAAGCTACTTATCATAAGTGCCCATTCTCTTGATTTTCAGGAACACTCATTACTATTATATCCCTCAGGGCAATTTTAGAAGTTTAAAGCAATGAAGAGTAGCTTCTTAGGATAAGAAAAAAGAATAAGGTGGATTGTTGTTCATTTATTGATCATTTATGAGTAGCTGTCATATGCCAGGCATTGGGGCATTGTGCTTTTGATGTCAGAAGCAGTCCCTGCTTTCAAGTGGTCTCTGGCAAAGCTGGGAGGAGTTTCAACTGGACAGAATAGTGTAACATAATGAGTAGGTAAGTGCCAGGACAGGGTGCCAGGGTGGGAAGGAGGACACAGAGAAAGAACGAGTTTATCATGAAATACTTTTGAAGAACAGGACACCTGATTTGTGTTTTGAAGGAAATGTAGAAGTGTGAAAGACAACAAAAAAGTTTCAGAAATGAACATTCTAGGCAGAGGCTACAGCAAGATTTAAAAAGCAAGAGGGCACAAAGCACCGAGCTGATCTCCCTGTGCTATGTGGCTGCTTCCCACTAGCTATCTATTTCACATTTGGTAGTGAGTGTATATATGTCCTGTGACCACCTAGAGGGTGAGATAGGGAGGGTGGGAGGGAGACGCAAGAGGGAGGAGATATGGGGATATATGTATATGTGTAGCTGATTCACTTTGTTATAAAGCAGAAACTAACACACCATTGTAAAGCAATTATACTCCAATAAAGATGTTAAAAAAATAAAATAAAATTTTAAAAAAGGCAAGAGGGCATAAAGAGCAATGGTGGTTCTAAAGAACTGCCAATAGGTAAGTATGACTGGAGTATAAGATCATTTGAGCAAGTAATGCAAAAGATACCAAAATTTGCAGTGGATAATCTAAGGTAAGGATATATCACCTTTCTTTTTTTCACTCTAGAAATATTTACTGAGTGACTCTTATGTGCCAATGATTGTTGTACGTTCTGCAGTGAAAAAACCATGACTCTACCTGCACGGAATTTGCATTCTACCTAGGGAAGAGACAGAAAATAAACCAATACCAAAATATTGATATATTGTTTGGCAGATGGGGACAAACATATGGAAAAAACTACATCAGAGATGGAATAGAGCATGTGTAGGTTAATGTGTGCACCTGCATGGGGATGCACAACAGTTGTTTTTTATAGGATGATCAAGGTCTCACTGATGTGATGACATTTGACCAGAGACTTGAAGGTAGTCATATCCTATCTATTATCGTAACCTCTTGTATCATATTCTATTTATATGTGTATGGATTACTTTTCTAGAACATTTCCAGAAGATGAAATCGTAAATGCAAGGGCCTTGGGATGGGAGAACACTGAGTGTTGAAAGTACAAGCTAAGAGGCTGGTGTTCCTGGTGTGGAAAGAGTGAGAAGAGCAGTGGATAAACTGGAGAGCTGGTGGTGGTGAAGGGGGTGCAGAATAGATAGGGCTTTTTAGAGTCTGTTTAAGTACTTGTTCCCTTGTGGCTCCCCACCTCTTAGACAGAGTCAAGGAAATGTCTAGCCCCAGGCAGTGGAGAATAGGCATTTGGTAGTTTTTGCTAAAGAGTTAAGCTTAAAAGCCTAAAATCTTTACGGACAGAGAGAAATTTTGCTAAATTTCTTCTTTACTACATCAGAGTAATAGATGGATAAATCCAAAGAATTTTCCACACAGGGAAAGCACCATCAGGATTTGTGTATTTTTTGTTTTGTTTTGTTTTTTAACAAGAGGGAAGGGAAATTACCGTTACTATTTTGAATCTGAGAAAGACTGGAGCAAAGAGAGGTTAAATGATTCATTCACTGCAAACCTGGGCTTAAGAGTAGGACAGTCAAGAGTGTTCTACATGATGCCCTCGGCCAATCACTTACTCAGAGGAGGGCCAATTACATTTTTTTAATTAAATTAAATTAAATTAATTTATTTATTTATACAGCAGGTTCTTATTAGTTATCTATTTTATACATATTAGTGTATACATGTCAATCCCAATCTCCCAATTCATCCCACCACTACCACCCCTGCCCCACTTTCCCCCCTTGGTGTCCATACGTTTGTTCTCTACATCTATGTCTCTATTTCTGCCTTGCAAACTGGTTCATCTGTACCATTTTTCTAGATTCTATATATATATGTGATAATATACGATATTTGTTTTTCTCTTTCTGACTTACTTCACTCTGTATGACAGTCTCCAGATCCATCCACATCTCTACAAATGACCCAATTTCATTCCATTTTATGGCTGAGTAATATTCCATTGTATATATGTACTATGTTTTTTTTATCCATTCATCTGTCAGTGGGCACTTAGGTTGCTTCCATGACCTGGCTATTGTAAATAGTGCTGCAATGAACATTGGGGTGCATGTGTCTTTTTGAATTATGGTTTTCTCTGGGTATGTGCCAGTAATGGGATTGCTGGGTCATATGGTAATGCTATTTTTAGTTTTTTAAGGAACCTCCATACTGTTCTCCATAGTGGCTGTATCAATTTACATTCCCACCAACAGTGCAAGAGGGTTCCTTTTTCTCCACACCCTCTCCAGTATTTGTTGCTTGTAGATTTTCTGATGATGCCCATTCTAATCGGTGTGACTTTCAATACGCTTCCCTGGGGCAGTAGTGATTATCTTCCCAATAGCTTGGGCAGCTTGGTGAAGAAGATCAGAGGCTGACTTCAGCTTTTCATAGCTCTCGATCTTTCTACTTCCTAAATTCCCATTCCTTTTACTTGAGCAGTGGTTCATCAAATATGTAACAGCAGCAGAAGTTTCTCCTAGAAACTTGTTAGAAATGCAAATTCCCAGCTGAGGCTCCAGAAATCATTGTTTTGACAAGCCTTCTGATTCTCGCTAAAGCTTGAGACCCATTGCTCTCCTTCTGATCTGAGAGAGAGGGAGAGGGGGAAAGATAGAGAAAGCCCAGGAAAGAATGCTGGAAAGTAAATTCAGATAGCTTTTTATATGGGGTTTTTACTGTGGTAACTTACAAATAGTTGAAAACCCCCCACAAATTGAAACATGTAGCTACTTTAAGGACTCCTTAGCAGAAATCAATCTTATTCCCAATCTATTACTTAACAGGTCATTTCCTCATAGGGATGACTAACAGCAATTCAACAGAAAATGCTTTTTATATTTAAATAACACTTTCTGTTCCAAGATGTCAAAATGTTTGACAAGTGGTCAAAATGCAGCTCACTAATATTCTCAACCCCATGGTAGTAAATAACCCACATCTACCATCACTGCTGTTTACTGGTGATTTCTTGTCTGGGAAAGGTGAAGCGCCTTCGCTATCTCGGTAGAAAGTCAATGACTAAAGGAGATAACGTCCTTCATCTTGGTTCCCATAGGAAACCAAATTGATAAATTACTCATTGACTTCTCTTATTGCATCTCAAGGATAGTTAACTATGCTCATCAAGGAAAAATCCCAAAGAACATTCTTGCGCTGCCTCTGATTAAACCTGATTTTTGAAAATCATCTGGCTCAATCTACATTTAATTACGATATGAATGCTACTTAATTCTCTATTACTTCTGATTACACAGGATCAATGCCACTTGAAGAGTAAGAAGCAAAGGTTCACTACATTGGGGTCTCCTTGACAGCCAAGCCTGTGCCTTAGTCATTTTGACTCCCTAGTGACCAGCTTGGTATCTGGAATAGTATATGCGATCAGTAATTATTTCTTGAATGTATGATGTATGAGTGAGTCAAGATATTTTTAGAGTTGGAGTCATGGATCAAGAGGAGAAAACGTGGTTTAAAAAAAACTACTACATTCTCAGAAGCCGGTGCTGCAATGAATGCTAATAACAACTTGACAATGTCCTCTGTCATTGCAAATAATGTGATACCAACATCTACTAATCAATCAAAAAAAGACTTTCAGAATTCAAATTTGGATAGGATTTTGAGCTGGGGATTCCTCTCACCCACCTTTTCTTATGATAAAACTTGGAACTGTAGTGTCAACAGATAATATGCCAGTTTAAAATTGGAAAATTTAATCTAATTTCGGAGGCATGAAATAAAACTGATGGACAAATATTAGAATTTCCATCAATGAAAAAGCTTAATTTCTAAAATGCTGAAGGTTAGTTTATCAAAATACTGAAATTGCCTCATATCATAAGTCAAAGCACCCTCTCTTTACTGAATAAGGAGCTATAAAGTTGTTCAATTACTGTCAATAATTTTTTTACTTGGTTTGAAAAATAGTTGCTTGTTTTAAATAAAACAAAGTTCAACTGAAGTGACTATATATCATCAGTCTTGTAAAACTCCTTGTGTTAGACTTCTTCTATCCCCAAAATGCCAACCATGCATATTAAACTGACTCTTGTTTTTTTGCGTATGATTTCTGTACATCTTTCCTATTTGAATTTTAATGTTAAGTACCCTTTCTTAGAGTGTGGATTGTAACCACTCTGTTTAACACTCTATCACCAGTACCTAGAACAGTGCCTGCCACATAAGAAACACTTAATAAAATTTCTAAATTATCTTGATTAAAATCCATACTCATCCTAGCTTTAAGCACATGAAGACAGAAATAGGTTCCAACTGCATAAGAACATGTGAATAATCCAGAGTAAATGTTAACTATAAGTACAAATTATCTGTTGATTAAAATACAGAACATGTCTGAGATTTGGAATTACTTCCTAATAACCCTGAGTCAGAGCTGTGGTAAAGGCTTACTGGGGGCATGTTACCATTTTCTGAGTACATACTCAGAAAAGGAAGAAGTTGATGAGAGAGCATGCAAGATTTTCCAGGCTCAAAATGGAACTTGACTCATCTGCATGGAAACATCCAGCGAAACACAGAAGAGCTCACTCTTCTGCTGGATTAAGCTCACCCTGGTGAATGGAATGGAACAGAAACAAGAGACTGAGGTCTAGGTTTTGAGGATCTTCACTCCACTTACCTGCTTTCACAGGACCAGGCAACGCACAAGAAGAAATGTGGGAACTGTTGCTGTGTACCTCTAAACAAACACAGTCACCCTATGTAATAGAATGTGTCATATATCTGACCAATCAGAATAATTCCTCCTTTCCTGGTGGAGTAGCTCTGATAGAAATGGACAGAGCTGGGCTCGGGGTGGGAAGGGGGTGGTTTCCTTCTGTTACAGGCTCTAAACTTTCTTCAATTTTCCTATGATTTAAGCCTAACTAAAATTTATGGACTTTTGAAAAAGAGTAGGTACTAAAATTAAATAAGCTGGGAGTGTTGAAGGTGAAAAAAATGATACCAAATTTAAGAAAATGTAGAATTATTACTATGAGAATTACCAGAACTGTGTTTGTTCCAAATATGAGCCTGCTATAGCATTTTAATTATGAACAGAATTAAACAGAAATTCACTTGCTGTCTCCATCTGATAATATTACCAGAGACTTCCCTTAAGGAAATTTAAAATTATTTTTTCTATGTAAATCTCTACAAGTCCTTAATTTCAACCTTATTATAAGAAATAATAACACACAGTATCAATAAGCTGGCAGAATTTTGACAATTCTCCTGCCTCCCTCCATTCCGCCTTCTTTTCCTCTTTGCCTCCGTCCCTTTCCCTCCTCTTCCCTCAATCCCTTTCTTTCCACAAAGCAAGTAAATGGGTATATAGCAAATAGTAGGGGTCACACCCTTTCATTACAGGGGTTGGGAATGTGGACTGTCACAAAAACAGACTTGATTTTAAATACTGTATCTGCGCCTTACTAGCTGTGTGACCATGAATCATTTAATCATTCTGTGCCTCAGTTTGTCCATCTGTAAAATAGGTGATAAGAGTACCTGCCTCTTAGGATTGTTGTGAGGGGGGATTCCAATTGGTTTTAAAACAGTATTTAGCACAGAGGAAGCATAATAATTATTATTTTCCACTTCTCTGAATATATAAAACATTTAGTATTGGGATTCATAGTCTCAAAGTCTAACACTCACTGATGTGAGTATCTGATTAGCTAAATGGAGAAAAAAATTGTTATAGTAATTATTTCTTTAGTTTCTCGTTTTGTTTTTTTAACTGAAAACCAGAATCACAATTTCTTGGCATTATCTGTTATCAATGAACAGTATAAGACTATAATATTATTTTTGACAAGGCACTGAATATTTGAAATGAAGAAAACTAAGAAATAGTAGTAAATAAAACTTTTACTAATCCCAAGTGAAAGATGAAATTAATGATGATATATATGTGAATACTCTGGAGAAGTCATACAGAAAGGACCTCAAGTACCTGAGGCACACTTGAAATTCAAATGACAGTAAATGACTAATTCTTAAATCAAGAACCCTTCACTAAAATTAAAAACACAAATGCTTTCTTTTTCTTGATTTCTTGTAGGAAGTGAAAGAGTACTCGGTAGGTGTCAGACTATTTTAAAAAGCAGGTTATGGAGATGATATTTCAGGAGCGTAAAAATACTAAGGCAGATCTCATAAATGATTGGTATATTAGTTAATTCAGGTTAGCATCAGAATTGTCAATGTTTGTTTATTAAGCAATGCAGTCCTTTAGGTAGGAAACATGGTTCTTTGGAGAAGTTGATAGACACAAGATACACAAACTGGAATATGGTGAAAAAAGACAGTATAGATTTTTTAAAATTAAACCTAGGAATTATTTAACATGGCCATTTCTTTGGGTTGAAGAAAGAAATTCATATAGATTTTCCTGGTTCAGGCTCCAGTGAGGTCTATAGGCAGATTTGTAACTAGAGCAAGATTCAGACCTATTTCCGTTTTTGTGCTTACCTCTTAAATATGTCCAGTTCCTACAGCATAGAGGAAAGCACTAGATTGGCCATGGCATGAAACAGGTTAGAATTCTGGCCCTGCCACTTAATAACTGTGCACAGCTTAAATGGGCAATTTGCTAAAGTTCATGAATTTCAATTCCCACCCTCCAACCCCCCACCCTGGGCAAAATGAGTATAATCCTTTTTCTACCAACTCTAGAGAGTTAGGATGGTCTGCAGAGAAAATGTATATAAAAATGCTTTGAAAATTATTTAATGCTTTAAAAATATTATTTATCATTATTATTTCAAGATGAGGGAAAACTCCCCCTCCTCTAATATATTCAGTTTTTTATGGCCAGCTAGATCTTCCAGAAAGCTACATAAAAGCTGAACATTTTAACAACACTCGGCAATGTTTAGATGTTAAAAAAAAATTATCCAAACGGGCACATTTCTTCTTAAACAGTTCTAAAAGTAATACATACATATTGCAATGAATTTGGAAATACAGAATGAGAACAGGAGGAAGTAAAGGTCACCCTGACTCTCTTATTTCTTGAGTTAACCATTGTTAAATAATTTTAAAATTTTCTTTGGGTCTTTTTTCTCTATGTGTGTGATATTCAAAACCAAGTTGTGAATATGCTGTATTTATTATTTAACATTCTTCTCTTCTCACTTGACATTTTACAAAAAAACAATTTTAATTTGTTAGTTACTGTATTGTTTCTGATTCTATGCATCATAAAATACTTAATAGTGAAGGTTACCTATGAGCTATATGTAAAAAAAAGTTCAGCATATATAACCTAAATAAATATATTAGAAATTCATATGCTTTAAAGCAGTGATCCCCAACTGTTTTGGAACTAGGGACCGGTTTCATGCAAGACAATTTTTCCACCAACAGGGTGGGCGGGTGGGGACCCCTGCTTTAAAGGATATCCCTGTTTTTACGTGATTGACCATTTCAAAAGTTTCATAGACAATTCCAATATTTATATTTAATTAAAGACCATGAAACTTTTTTTAGTATTTTTAAATAAAAGATAGTTAAAGATTACTTCATTTAAAAGCTGATAACAAACCTCTAGAACACTTCCTTCTACTTAAGTGAGGTGTTTGTTAGATAAAAAAAGCACCATAGGAATATAGATTATACCTGAGTTTAAATAAAAATCTGAATAAATACTATAGAATTGTTATCTCCCCTTTATTCTGTTAATAATTGGTAATAGGAATATTATGGAGAATGATTGAAGCTAAATAGTCATATGTCAATTACCAAGATCACATTTGTGTGGTACAATGAATTTGCAAAGGTAGACTATCAAATATATTTTATTGTCAAAGGTGGTCTGCCAACCGGCAAGTCATTTCATAAGTTATGCTCTAAAATATATCATTTACTGATACCCAAGAGACATCTCGGTATGTCATTAATAGTGCAGAAACTCTAAGCCAGGGATATATTTGTCTTTATGATTAATTTGAGACAGCAGCTTATAAAAACCAGAATAATAACACTAATAACCTTCAAATTAATTTTGACCCTAAGCTATGGCAATTTCAACAGAAGTTAGTATATTTACATACCAAATTAAAATTCCTAAACTAGTATTACAATTGATGCAGTGTTTTTATGAAATACTACCTGTATAATACTTCATTAAAATAATAAAATGAGAACAATATAGAAATGTCATAAATATTTGTGTCCTAGAAAGGATTTAGAGGGAATTTCTGGTAGTATAAATTAATATATGATTAATCATATTACTTTTATTTATAAAGCATCCAAACATATACACATCTATAATCTTATATGTCTTTACCATCAAGAGAAATATATTCCAGAATTAATTTTAAAAACACTGCTTTTACTGCGCTTATGTTTTCTAGTTGAGAAGTCTGGACTTTAAGCATTTTTAAATTATAGAACTAATCAGATAGAAAGCAGGAGGAAACCAACAATACAACTGATGGCATTTGTTAATATAAACCTTTGTGTAAAAATGTTATGAGACTAAGAATGGAAGAAAAATAGAATTATTAATCAACAGATGGCTATTTTTAAAAATCTAGTTAATAGTATACTACCTGGGTTATTCTCTTACTTGAAAAAATTGCAGTATATTAGGTTGTCCTAATTTGGAACTATGTAACTGCCACTCTCATGTTTCTAGTTTTACTAGAAGAGTGCATTTTTTAGGTATAAGCGTAAGAAAAAAAAAAAAAAAAACTGGAAAGTTCCATAGTGCAGTTTCGTTCCTCCCTTTCTCCAACAGAAAAAATAAGAAATACTGTACCTAACCAACAGATCTGATGATTCCAAAAGGGGCAAGTCTCTATTCTGAAACACTATTCAAGTCAGAACATTCCAAATTAGGATTTTGTGAGACACTGGAAAACTATGGCATGAAATATAGAAGAATATTTCTAATGCACTATAAAATGTATTCCTCAAAGCAAAAGAGCTAATGGAAGGCCAGAGCACTTAATGGATAAAATATAATCAAATGAAACAGAAGCATGTTCCAAGCTGAAAGGCAACAATATCACTATTCTCACATAATTGGATAGTAGTTATAACCCAGTAAGATCAGGTTTAAAAACATTTAGGGCTTCCCTGGTGGCGCAGTGGTTGAGAGTCTGCCTGCCAATGCAGGGGACACGGGTTTGAGCCCTGGTCTGGGAAGATCCCACATGCCACGGAGCAACTGGGCCCGTGAGCCACAATTACTGAGCCTGCGCATCTGGAGCCTGTGCTCCGCAACGGGAGAGGCTGCGACAGTGAGAGGCCCGCGCACCGCGATGAAGAGTGGCCCCCGCTTGCCACAACTAGAGAAAGCCCTCGCACAGAAACGAAGACCCAACACAGCCATAAATAAAATAAATAAATAAAAATTAAAAAAAAAAAAAACATTTAAATATACATAAATACACATATGTATAAATAACATATATAGCGCCTGAAGTAAATACATATTCGTATTCATATATTAAAGAATCACTTTGAAATTTTAAAAATATTTTTTTAACTATTGAAAAATAAACAGCTAGTGAAAAAATAAGTTTTCTTTGCAAAACTTGACTCTGGAAAAAAAAGATTCTTCAAATGCTTCTCCAAGAACTTGTCTGTTTATTTTAAATATAATCAAATAAAAAAATAAAAATAAAAAATAAATATAATCAAATATTTGAAATAGAAGGCAAATGTTCATGAAAACAGATATATATACATGCATACATATGCATATATATATATTTACACACATAACTGGTTAAATATAATTAATATATATAATACACATAAAATACAGATCTTCCTTAACTTACTATGGCATTGCATCCTGATAAACCCATCATCAACTGAAAATATCATAAATTGTAAACGCTTATACTACACCCAATCTACCGACCGTCATAGTTTAGCCTAGCCTAACTTAAATGTGCTCAGAACACTCACATTAGCCTAAAGTTGGGCAAAATCATCTAACACAAAGCCTATTTTATAATAATCTGTTGAATATCTCATTTGTTTTATTGAATACTGTACTGAAAGTGAAAAACAGAACGGTTGTAGGTGTGTCAGTTGTGATCGAGTGGCTGACTGGGAGGAGTGGCTTGCTGCTGCTGCCCAGCATCACAAGAGAGCATCATACTGCATATCAGTAGTCTGGGAAAAGTACAGTTTCTACTATAAATTCAAAGTATACTTTGAAAAAATTCAAAGTATACTTTGAAAAAATTCAAAGTATAGTTTCTACTAAACGAGTATCACTTTCGCACCATGGTAAAGTTGAAAAATCGTTAAGTCGAACCGTTGTAAGTCAGGAAATGTCTGTATATAAATTTTTGTATAATATACGTGTATACGTGTGTGCACATGTATATTTAAAACAGGAATTTACGCTGTTTGCTACGTCTCATCTTAGAAGCAGACTATGCCCAAAATCTATGCCTCAAGCCTTTGGTGAATAGCTAATGAATTCAGTATTCAAACAGGGATTAAAAAAATTGATTTGGAAATTCAGGACAAACTTACTACTAAAAATGTTTTACACTTTTTACTTAAAAGAACATAGTTAGGTACACATGATTAGACTCTACCAACTGAAATAAATTATTGCCGATTTGGCTAGAGTTGTTGATCACCACAAAATTCTCTCTTGTGGACAACTATGGCTTACATATTAAATGGAAGGCTTTAGGCAGTTTTTGTACTTGTTTCCTTAAACCTAAATGGTCCACATAATGATAAAAAGTCAAATAAGAAAAAAATGTAAAATTATGTGCTTTTTAAGGCCAACAAAATTGTTATCATACTAAAGCTTGTCTGTGTACTAACAGTGCAGTTTTTGTAGGCAGGTGTTTCTGGTACTAAAGTTTTCACGTTAATTGAGGCTCTATTTTTGATTTCAGTTTAAAGGTGTTGCTAGTGATTGAATCTACTCAGTAGCGCACATTTATGAATAAGACTCTGAATATTAAAATTCTTACATGTACTCTCTAAATTCATTGAGATTCAGTAAAATAAAAAGATATCATATACCAAGAAGATTCCTTTGTATATGATGTACAATGGAGTAACAGATTAATTTTCCTTTTTGGACAACTTAATGATATTGATTAACATTAAAAAACTTCAACAGTTACATATTAAAAAAAAAAAAAGATTGGGGTACAAGGCAGATAATTAGTAGTATTACTTTTAAAGGCTTTTGTTAGAGGAAGTGAATGTTAACAACTCCTTATAAATTAAAGTTGCCCTCTCCCAGGAACTTCAACACTGTATCAGAAAAAAATAAAATTGTCAGCTATTGCTTTTAAGAAAGGGAACAATTCCCATTTTCTATAACATTACTTCTGAAATCAACACCCTTATTCAACAACCTTGATATCATTTCTGATAATGAGTCAGTGAAAAGAGTGATTAGACAAATGGTAAATTTCAGAAAGAAAATAAGATACAGAAGGAAATTCAGAAAGAAAATAAGATGCCAACTGAGTTTTCCCAGGTCATCCAATCACCTCCTTGCAGAGTTAAAAATAGAAGCTAAGTCTAATTCCCACAGCTACTGCCAGATCAGAGCCTGACAACTTTGCATTGTGGTAGCTTCAACCTCTCCTGCTACTGGGATTACCTGCATTGAGACATCTTCCTATGAGGTTCAGTCATTTCAAGGTTTGGTTTAAAATGGAGAGGGGTAGGAAAAGGTTCATAATTTTAGGGAAAATCTGTGGTAATGAGATCTCATTGTAAACTGCTCATGAGAATTAGAAAGATAAAAATTGGAAATATTTACTAACCCTTACTATGTTTCAAACACTGCAATAAGTTCCCTTTTATGTTATGTTCTTTAATCTTCGCAACAACCCTGTGATTTTCCTGTTTTAAATATCCAGAAACAATTCACAGTGGTTAACTAACTTACCCTAAGTCACAGAGATAGAAAACAATAGAGGTAGGATTCAAACTAGGTGAGGTTGAAAGTTCAAATTCACTTCCTGAAAAACATGATTAGAACATAAATGGTAGCCAAAACTCTCTAAAATAAATTTAAAAATTAAAAGAAAGAGAGAAAGGAGGGGAGGAGGGCCTAGTGATCAGCATACCTTAAAAATAATGTTTAGAACTTTTTGACTGATCTTAAAAATGACCAAAAGCTAGCTGCCTGAGAGCTCTAAGAATAAAATTATTAACAAACTAAACAAAAAACATTGATTTTTATACTCACTCACTTTGAGATCAACCCAATTGCTTTCCTTTCATAACACTGTACTGCCATTTTATTTCATTTTCTATTATATTTATTTATTTTAAATATATTTATTTATTTATTTTTTTGGGCTACATTGGGTCTTCGTTGCTGTGCGCAGGCTTTTTCCAGTTGCGGCGAGCGGGGGCTACTCTTTGTTGTAGTGTGTGGGCTTCTTATTGCGGTGGCTTCTTTTGTTGCAGAGCACAGGCTCTAGGCGCGCGGGGTTCAGTAGTTGTGGCTCGTAGGCTCTAGGGTGTGGGCTTGGTCGTTGTGGCGCACGGGCTTAGTTGCTCTGCAGTATGTGGGATCTTCCTGGACCAGGGCTTGAACCCGTGTCCCCTGCATTGGCAGGCTGATTCTTAACCACTGCGCCACCAGGGAAGCCCTCTATTATATTTATTAAGGGATAATTTAAAGACAAGTATTTTGCCTAACAGGTTAATGATTTTTTTTTTCTTCTAAACGATAACCAAGATGCCAATCCTCCTCCCCTTTTTCAGTGGACTAATTAGTGTCAGATCATTTTAGTGTCATATTTAATTTTTGTGGTGAAATAGTGATTTCACAAACCCTGTGAAGATGTTACACATCCACTATAACATGCGTGCAGGTGGAAAACATTTTCAATTGATGTAGAGTTTGCTTTCTCTATGACTGTATTCTTCACAATCAATGAGATAGAAAAAGACATGGAGATAAGAGAACTGTTGACTAATATTTTCTTATTAAAATCTGTATCTTGGACTTCCCTGGTGGCGCAGTGGTTAAGAATCCGCCTGCCAATGCAGGGGACACGGGTTCGAACCCTGGTCTGGGAAGATCCCACATGCCGCAAAGCAACTAAGCCCATGTGCCACAACTACTGAGCCTGTGCTCTAGAGCCCGTGAGCCACAATTACTGAGCCCTTGCACCACAACTACTGAAGCCGGCGTGCCCTAGAGACCGTGCTCTGCAACAAGAGAAGCCACCGCAATGAGAAGCCCATGTGCCACAACGAAGAGTAGCCCCTGCTCCCCGCAACTAGACAAAGCCCATGCACAGCAACGAAGACCCGACGCCACCAGAAATAAATAAATAAATAAATAAATTACTTAAATAAATAAATAAAATCTGTATCTTGCATTTTGAATTTTCTAAAAGTCCAAATCCATTGTGGTTGAAAAAAGAAGAGTAATGTCATATGTTTTCTTGTCCTGGGTAAATGGACTGTGCTTGGTTGAATGTCTTGAACTGCTCAAACTTTAAGGTCCATCACCTCTAATTTCCACCTTGCCAAAACCTCAGACAAGAAACAGGAGAAAGGGTAGTGCCATCCATAATTCATTCCCACCACACCTACAAAAAATAATCATAAGGAACTTGTGTAGAATACCAATTCTTTTGTATTAGGAAGGCAGTTTTCAAAATTAAATGGTATTGGTTCATTTGGTTGTTTAATAAATATCTTGCAAATGCCTATAATAAAGCCAAATACCAAAATGACCATTTAAGTTGCAGAAATTTTTACGTTCTTGATATTTTACTATTTTAAAGTAACAGTTTACATTTGAGTGCTTACCATAATATATAATACCAATAAGCTCCCTAGAAATCTAAACATTTATAAAATACACCAAACGCTACTGTCTCATGCCTTGCTTTGCAATCCTGGATTGCTTTCTAATATGGAGATGATGTAAGAAATATAATCTAGATATCTCTTCTATGGGATCACCAGCCATGTCTCAACTAACTTTTATCAGTGGAGACTCTCAGTACATACATATTTATTTATTATAAAACTCTTCGGTACTGATCATTAGGTAATTCTGGTAAATGTGGGCGTGTAATAATAGTTAAGAATGTCATCCCCATTTCATTTCAGCTTGATCCACTGCAGGAAAGCACAAATTAGATGAAAGCTATTTCCCCAAGAACAACTCACTTCCTTGAGAGGAGAGATAAACTTGGATGAACAATGCTTTGTCACAATTTATTTTTGAGGGTAGTGGTTTAAAAAAAGTGCTAATGTAATCTTTTCATAATGAATCCTTTTAAAAATGCATTAATTCTCCAGTGAATATAGCTTATAATTAGAAACCTATACATATAATTTTACTTTTCTAAATTTTTACATATGACCATATATAACAAATATTGAAATCTGAAAATCTTCGTAATCTTTAAAATTTGATGGCCTTTAAATCTGAATTTGGATTTGGTGAGTCTGACGGATTATTCTTAGTGACTCTATTGGGTACCACCAATTCAGATTCAACATTATTTCTGCAAGTCTCAGAAGCATTAAGTTTTGTGAATGGATAGATGGTATTAGCATCCTGGTTGTTTTTCACTACATTGCGATTACCAGAGAACCTGAGTGTGAAAGATCATGGAGAGGAGTGTAAGAAATGGCACTAAAGGTATCACTGACTTCTCTCTATTTACTCAGATTCTGCAGTATACAACAGAAGGAACAAAGCAGGTTGTGTTTCTGCTACTGTTGCAATGACCAAGGATCCTGTCTCATAGCCATTGCAGTCCATTGTTTAAGATGTGAGCTTGTTGTTGCTTATTCAGGCAAAAGTCAGAACGCTTATTTGTTTTATGTCTGTTTTTTAATGAGGGTTTGATCAGACAGCAATAAAGACAAAAGTAAATAGGAGAAATGTTTATTAATAGGTCCCTCCATACCTATCAACCAAAGAGAAGGCATACCTTAAAATATTGTTGTGAAATGTCTAGGGTGTGTCTGTCTGTGTTCTTGCAACCCTTCACCTTTAAGTAGCTTTTCAAAAATATGTTATAAACATGTTGCTTCATCCTTGCCCTTTTAGCCTGTTAATGTCTAATTTAAGTAAAGCAGGATGCAATCCCCAGCAAGTTATCTGTTTCTCCTTTCTTGGACAATGCAAATCAAAACAGTCTTCTTCTAAGGAGGGTAGTGAAAAGTTTTGCCAATTGTGTTCATACTTCAGCTATTCCAGCATTCTTTAGTTTAGCTTAAATGAGACACTCTCATCTTTGGGCTTTAATTATTCTGTTTCAAAATAAATTGTAAAAGATACTCTAAAGAGAAACTAAGAAAAAAACCCAACAAAATAAAAGATTTACCATAATGCAGGTACATAAATATGAACTAAAAATAGTTTTAGATTAAAAATTAATATTTTTTATTTTAAAAATTAATCTAATTAAAATTTCAGATTAGGCTGGATAGAAATGATCCATTGCTGAAGCTTAAAAAAAAACTAGCTATAAATGTTACTAGTTTTCTACACTGTTGTTACAAGACTTGACTGACATCCGTGATGTACTCTGTAATATTTTTGAAATGATTGTGAAATGTGTGATCCAGAGACTTGAAATATTTCAATACTTGTGTATAGGAATTTTCTTCCATGAACTAGAAACGAAAAAAGTGAGAATGTTTCCTTGCTCAAATCACATTAAATGGATTCCCTTATATTACTTGCATTCATTTTTAAGATAGTCATAAATGGTAACGTAAAATACAGGAATACTATCTGTTGAAGAAGTTTATGGTTTTTAATAGTCAATGTATGTATTCAAATTATAAATGTTTCTGCATAATCTCTGACCCAACAATACCATTCCATGCCACTGCAAGAATTCTTCCATCAAAAGTAAAAGCTCCAGCACATAAAGACATGAACCTCTATGTCCCTTACCACATTTCTTGAAATCATAAAACTGTTTGGAACTTAATAAATGTTTATCAATGGGTTTTGACTGAATGAAATTGTGGCTCACTCATAGTATACGTTACTGGGCATCTACTAAAGGTAATATGGTAGTGATATATGCTAGATATCATTAATATAATAGAAACACAATGTACCAAAAGTGTTTTGCAACTAAAAATCACTATACATTGTATGGCTTTAAAAAGAAATGAAATGCTGATACATGCTATAACATGGATGCACTTTGAAAACATTATGTTAAGTGAAAGAAGCCAGACACAAAAGGACAAATATTGTATGATTCCACTTATATGAGGTAGTTAGAATAGGCAAATTATAAACCCAGAAAATAGAATAGAGTTAACCAGAGGCTGAGGGGAGGGGAGAAATAAGAGGTTATTGTTTAGTGAGTACAGTTTCTGTTTGGGATAATAAGAAAGATCTTAAAATGGATAATGGTAATGGTTGCTCAACATTGTGAATGTACTTAATACCAATAAATGATACACTTAAAAATGGTTAAAATGGTAAATTTTACGTTATGGGACATTTTACCAAAATAAAAAATAAAAGTATACTATAAAATAAAGTAAAAATTTACCTCATACTAGGCGTATTATGAAGTTTGCGTAAAATTGCACATATTTTAGGAGCTTATATGGTTATTATCATATTTGGTGACATGTAAAGAAAGCAACAGCTTAAGTAGTCCTCTTGAGTTCTTTCTCTCCATCTTTCCAACCCGGTTTTTTCTAGATTAATGGTTTTGTCACACCTCTCTTTGAATACTAGCATCAGTAGGAATGCTAGCGAGTACTGGTTTCCTTAAGGAGCAGCTAAAAACTTTAATGTATTTTTATGCTGGTAACTGTTTTAGAACTGGGAGGGATGTCATTGTTTTCTTAACTTGGCAAAAGCAAATATATTACTGTAGACAGCATTATTAGAAAGAAATAGTAACTTTGAAGTAGACATATGTCCATCCTAAGAAAACTGAATATATTTCAAAGTAGACCACACCACTCAACTGCTGGCAATGTTCTTCTACATACTTGGCAGTATAGTACTCTAAGTCTGAGAACTGTTTCTTTTTTGTAAAAATGGTTTTGATTGGAATACCCTGAATAAATCATTTGGAATGTGTAACGTTTAGAGCTCCTTCTGGGATTCCTTTTCCATGAATCAAGGTTCTTTGACTCACTATTCTCCTTGGCACTTGCTTCCTAGTCATCTCAGCTGCCTTTGTGCCAGTGCTAATGAAGCGCTCCCATTTTAGGTCCTAAAGCAGGGAGAACAATAAAAGGAGAACCTCATTTCAAGTACCAGAAATGTCTGGGCTATAAAGGACACACATATTGTCAAAGTAAGCCCAGAGTGGGGTGACATCACCAAGGTCGTTCCTGGCTCCGCCCCCGCCCCCCCCCCCCCCCAGGAGGAACAACTAACAATTATTTGGAAACAGGACACTATTTGAGAGAATCCTAGAACATGGAGGTGAGGCTGAAGCACCCCCGTGCACCACAGAGACCAAGACAGACTACATTAGAAGGGTGAGAGAAGCAGCTAAACGTTGACTTCATTGCCCCTCCCCCAGGCCAGTGGAGCACCATGGGTGAGGTCTCCCCTGAATCTCTGGTTCCTCCAGTAGGAGAAGAGAACTGGGGGACAGCAAGCACCACCACTAGCATTGCGGTTGCTTTGTGGGAGCCAATGCTCTAATCTGCTCTACTGGGATTGCAGGGGAATCTGCAGGGTTTGACCACTGAAAGTTGGACTGTGATGAAGGGGGAAGGGGCATGCAGCAGCCAGCACATGGATTATGACAGATGGAATTCATACCTGCAGTGCCCAAGTAGTGATCACAACTGGCATCTTTGCTTATCTACAGATCCAGGTTGGCGGGGCACTACAACCAGGGAACTCAGCAGGGCACAGATCCACCCGATACGCATCTGGCCCTTGAGCCTGGTTTGCCCATACCCAGGGAAAGAGCAGAGTCACAGCTCACCCACTGTGGAGAGTGTCTTCTGGCCATCTGACCAAAAGGGCTGGCAATAAATCCTGGAAGCTATTTGGCCCAGTTGTGCTCCAGCCAAGAGGCAGGCAGCCAGAGCTCATTACCCCCAAAGCAGAGCCAGTACCAGGTGTGGAGGGATCCTGTACTATGTACAGGCAGGGAGATTAATTCATATCCAAGGCTGAGAGTAGCTCCACCTCCTCCCAACTGGGGAGGCTGTTTGAGAAATTAAGAGTAGCCTGGAGTGGCCCCTCCTCATCCCACCCAGGCAAAGGAACTGGGACTAGCCCCATCCCATCTGCTGTGGAGAGTGTCTTCCTGGCCCATCTGACTAGAAGGATTGGTGACAACTCCTAGAAACTGTGTGGCCCAGCAGTGCTCAAGCCTAGAGAAGGGTAGGCAGAGCTGCTAGTCTGCAAAGCAAAGCCAGTGGCCTTGTTCAGCCACAGAACTTGGGGTGTGGATCAGCTTGAGTTAAGACAACAAGAGCTTTACTGGCTTTAGAGCTGCTTCTCCTGCTGCACCCAGGCAGGAAATCTAATTTATAGCCCTACTCATCACTGAATACAGCCTTCAGCATGTCCAACTGGGGAACCTAACCAGAGAACATGGGAAGCTGTACAGCCCATTAAACAGCCCTAGATACAGTGGCACTTGAACAGAGAGCACAGCCTGTGGTCTCCCCCATCTGCAGGGCAAAACTAGTGTCCTCACCTGACCAGGGAATTAAGTGCACACTCTGGCATGATTTGGGTTCCCAAACAATGAACTATACAGGCTCTGGGCCCTGTCCTGTTTCTCTGCCAGGAAACTAATTCATAGCCCCATCTACTACTACTACTGAATATAATACCCAGTAAAGTCTGGAGGAAGAGCCCAATTACTCAAATATGCAGATACCAATGTAAGGAATCAAGGATGACAAAAATTAGGCAAATATGACACCACCAAAGGAAAGTAATAAAACTCCAATAACTGACCTTAAAAAAATGAAGATCTATGAACTGTCAAAGAATTCAGAATAATCCTCCTAAGGAAGTTTAGTGAACTACAAGAAAGCACAGACAGCTAAGTGAAATTAGGAAAACAATGCATGAACAAGACAAGAAGTTTGACAAGGAAATAGCAACATCAAGAAAACAGGAACACTAGATTTTAAAAATACAATAACTGAACTGAAGAATTCAACAGAAAGTTTCAAAGGTAGATTTGACCATGCAGAAGAAAGAATCAGCCAACTGGAGGATAGGACATTAGAAATTACCCAGTGAAAGGAACAAAAAGGAAACGAATAAAAAAGAGTGAAGAAAGCCTATGGAAATTATGGGACACAATAAAGTAAACAATGTTCATGTTATGGGAATTCCAGAAGAAGAAAGAGAGAGAGAAAGGGGAAAAAAGTATATTTAAAGCAATAATGGATGAAACCTTCCCAAACCTGGGATGAGAAATGGACATCCAGATCCATGAAGCCCAAACGACCCCAAATATGTTGAACTCAAATAGGGCTACACTGAGACACATTGCAATTAAATCGTCAAAAGTCAAAAACAAAGAAAGAATTTTAACACCAGCAAGAGATCTTTTCTCTCTTTGAGAAGTTACATATAAGGGAACCCTGGGATAATTGGATATTCACATGTAAAAGAATGAAATTGGACCAATATCTTATACCACTCACAAAATTAACTTGAATTGGATTAAAGACTCAAATGTAAGACCTGAAACTATGCAACTGCCTGCCAGAAGAAAACAAGAATAAAGCTCATTACATGGGTTTGGTAATGACTTTTTGGATATGACACTGAAAACACAAATGACAAAATAAAAAATAAAATGGAACTACATCAAACTAAAAAGCTTCTGCACAGCAAAGAAAAGTAAAAACAAAAACAAAAACGAATCAACAAAGTGATTGAAAAGACAACCTATAGAATGGGAAAAAAATATTTGTAAACCATATATCTGATAAGGGTTAATATCCAAAATAAATTAAAAATTCATACAAATCAATAGCAAAAAAAAAAAAAAAAAAATTACCCAATTAAAAAATGAGCAAAGGACCTGAATAGACATTTCTCCAAAGAAGACACACAAAAAGCCAACAGGTACATGAAAAGATGCTCAATACCACTAGTCATTAGGGAAATGTGCATTAAAACCACAGTGAGATATTACCTCACACCTGTTAGAACAGTCATCCTCAAAAAGTCAAGAGGTAACAAATGCTGGTGAGGATGTGGAGAAAAGGGAACCCTTGTGCTGTTGGTGGGTTTGTAAGTTGGTAAAGCCAGTATGGAAAACAGTCTGGAGGAGCCTCAAAAATTAAGACTAGAACTACATATATCTAGCAACTCCACTTCTGGGAATATATCCAAAGAAAATGAAAACACTAACTCAAAAACATATCTGCACCCCCATGTTCATAGCAGCATTATTTATAATAGCCAAGACATGGAAACAACCTAAGTGCCCATTGATGGGCAAATGGGTAAAGAGGTTGTTTTATATATAGATAGATATATACATATCATATGTATACACACACACACACACACACACACACACACTGAAATATTATTCATCTATAAGAAAACAAAGAAATCCTACCATTTGAGACAACAGAAATGGACCTTGAAGGCTTTATGCTAAGTTAAATAAGTCAGAGAAAGAAAAACACTATATGATCTCACTTATCTGTGGAACCTAAAAAAAAAAAAAAAAAAAAAAAATCATAGAAAAAGAGATCAGACCTGTGGTTACAGGAGACAGAGGGTCAGGGGAGGGGAAACTGGAGGAAGATGGTCAAAGGTACAAGCTTCCAATTGTAAGATAAATACATACTATGGACATAATGTACAACATGAGGACTATAACTAACACTGACGTGTGATATATAAGAAAATCGCTACGAATAAATTCTAAGCATTCTCATCACAAAAAAGTATTATTTGATCTCATTTATATAAATTTGTATGTTTGTGTGAGAGAGGACAGAATACAAAAATGCAAAAAGAAAAGTTGTAAAGTACGAAGCTGCTTAGGTTTATATCTCAATCTATAACAGATAACAATTTGTTTAATTTTAACAGGTACAAAAATAAATATTAAGCATAGAACAAGCAAAAAAAAAGTGAGCCCAGAGTAGATGTCCTTAAAGCATTTGCAAAGGAGGGCTTTATTAGGTCCGTAAACACCTGCAATTATAGGCAAAATTCTATGTGTGTGTGTTGTGTATGTACTTGGGGAGTGGATGCATAGCCTTTATTGAATTATTAAAGGGGATGTTAAGACCCAAAAGTTTAAAAAGCACTGGAAAGCCTGATCACAAAACAATTTTAAACTACTCTGATTATGTTTTTATAGTTTTCCTTCACTCATTAACACTTCAAAGAATAGCATGTTAATGTGGAAAGAATCTCTGCCATTTGGGTAACATCTCTGAGTCTCAGTGTAAAATTAGCATATAGTAGAAGGATGAAATTATATACCATAGATGAAAGTACCTAGCAGAGTGCTTTAAAACTAGTACTTATTTATGCAAGACACCTTCCCCTGCTTACTTGTTTTCAATAGAACGAAAGCATACTGAAAGCTGGTACAACGTCTTCTTTAAAGTTTTGTTTTGTAATGCTTACTATGCTTTTTGATATGGATGAGCCAATATCCATTTAAGGGCATGTAAGCTCACAATAACTTTTGTTGAATATAACTATTTGAATGTACTTTCACTATATTATTATATAGGGACTTTAAAATGTACTTGCACACATTATTTAGAGCCTAACTTGGATATTACAGTAGGTGGATATATACCCCTGGAAAATAATAACTAATTTCTTCACTAAAATCAAATTGCTGAACATCTACTTTGCATATACATAGCTAGGCACTGTATTATGAGTTGCAGGTAATAAAAAGTTGTTAGTCAAAGACTCTGCTCTCTAGGGTTACTTTAGAACAGCAAATCATGTTCAAACTAAAGGATAGACCAAAATAGAAAGTGCCATAGGAATTTAGACAAGGGAGAAACACATCTGAAATGAGAAGGAAGGTGGGTATGGGGAAGGGTTCATGGAAGAGGCAGAGTATGGTGTGAGCAAGGTTTCAACGTGTAGCAGGGTGAGTGAAAGGAACAAATGAAGACATACAGTCGTGATATCATGCGGCAGAAACTAGAAATAAATATCACTTGTTCTAGGCGGGTCATGAGGTAATTTAAGGGGATTAGTGAGAAACTAGATACAGAGATATCTCTTTTAAATATTACTTATTAATAATACTTTTATAAAGGAATCAAGTTTTTTTTTTAATTTTATTTATTTATTTATTTATTTATTTATTTATTTATTTATGGCTGTGTTGGGTCTTCGTTTCTGTGCGAGGGCTTTCTCTAGTTGCGGCACGCGGGGGCCACTCTTCATCGCGGTGCGCGGGCCTCTCACTATCGCGGCCTCTCCCGTTGCGGAGCACAGGCTCCAGACGCGCAGGCTCAGTAATTGTGGCTCACGGGCCCAGTTGCTCCGTGGCATGTGGGATCTTCCCAGACCAGCGCTCGAACCCATGTCCCCTGCATTGGCAGGCAGATTCTCAACCACTGCGCCACCAGGGAAGCCAAAATAATACTTTTAAACACAAGTATTTAATTTTAAAAAAGAACAATATAGGGATAGGAGATTAGGAGGTACAAACTATTATTATAAAATGAGCAATAAGGATATATTGCATAGCACAGAAAATATAGCCAATATTTTATAATAACTATAAATGGAGTATAACCTTTAAAAATTGAGTCACTATATTTTACACCTGTAACATATAATATTATATATCCACTATACTTCAATTAAAAATGCTATTTTAGTGAATAAAACACTAAGCAGTAAAATTTTAAAAAAAGAACTTAGAAGAGAACTTAAAAACAAAGACATAAAGAACAGGTTGAAACAGCGCAGAAATTTGGCAATTAAGAGGCCATTGATAACTTTCAAAATAGCACTTTTTCTACCCATTCTCAGTGGAGGTAAAGCCTTATTAATCCTACTATTTCTTTTTCCGTTTTTCAAAATCTCAGGATAAGTCTATTTCAATTGTAGCTAATGGCAGTAATGCAGCACCAGAAAATGCCTTTTGTAAGGAGAGGGCAACTTTGAATCCTAAATCTGTACTCAAGTCTTAAATTACTGATAACACTGACCACCCACCAGACTAAATGTTTTTTTTACGTGATTGGAAAGCAACAGATTGATTTCAATTCTATCTTCTCAAGTCTACGAAAGAGTTCCTACAGTTCATTTAGCATCTAATAGTGTACATCCTTCTATTTGGTATTCCTCCTCCTTAACACCGGGCAATTAATTTTTCCTTTCTCTGGGAAACGTTTTTAAGAAAGGAAATAGAGTCATAAATCAGTTTCGGTTAGGAAATCATACAACTATTTCTACCTAGGGCTTTGAATTTAGAAACTTTCCTCAGAAATTGTTTAAATATAATGAAGTCCAAATTCTGAAATACCTTAAATTTAATTATCTTAGTTGCACTAAAATAACAAATTATATTTTCTATCTTGTTTTCTTTCTTCCCCAAAAGGTTTCTCCAGCCCTAATCCATAACTTAATGCATTCATCTCACCTATAAAATCACTGGCAGGTATGATGCCAGCTTTGGCAGCTCCAGTCCCCTAATCCTGACCCATTTCTTGCCAAAGAATTCAGTTTCTTCAGAAACCAAGTAATAGACATTTCAATTTCTAACCATCATTAGCATATTTTCATGTACTAATACTCAACATAAAAACCTTTTAAAATTACAGAAATTTTTACTATACTTAAGATCAATTGCGCTAAGCTGTATTTCATAAACCTTGGGCTACTTTCTTAAAAATGAATTATTATTTTCATATGTTTTTCACTTATTATTCAGAATCATTATTCATATAATTAAATATTTTACAATTAGGTAAGAAAGGTGGTAAAATAGTTTTGCTATTCTTGTTCTTTGTTCTCTCTTCTAGTTGGTGTGCCTGAGTCAAAATTTTAGAATCTTGAAAATTTAATATTTCAAACCCAAACCACAGTTAAAGATAATAATAACAAGAAGCCAAAAAAATTTCGGTCCAAAGGTTTGCATGGTCCAGGGGACAGTTCTTGGAGTGGGCCATTTGGAGTGGGATTTGCCCACCCCCCTCCACTCCTTCTGCCTCATATACTGAAGACAGAGACAAAGAAACCAACTCAAATCTTTCCAAAGTGTATTTATAAATAGAGAATTTGTAATCAGAAAAACAATAATGATATATAATAGAAGTAACATGATTTTTCGAACCAGTATCTTAGTCTAAAAGCAGTATTTAAAAAAGAAGGTAAGTGGAGGTAAATTATTTTAGCTATAAATCCTGGCCCTCTTTTTCATTGATCTCCTATTTTAATTTGTTAAAATAAAATCCATGGCCTTTTGAGTCAAACTGTCTCTTTAATTTCAGATTTAAAGATAACAAGTCTCTTTTTAAATGGAATATTGGCACACAGACACCACACAGTCTGGCTTATTGCAACTGTTCTCTGTTGGTGAAGTGGCACATTTGCAATCCCCACCATAGCCATCTTCACCATTTCACAGAATATCATTCAAATGTACATCCCTAGGTGGGCAACAAGAATGGGCACTTGAGCTCAGCAGCAAGGCGTTTGTGGGGAAATCCTAGGTCAGAACCCTAAAAGGGGAGACTAACTTGAGGATGCCCAAATAACCTGAGGTTTACCTTGGACACCTCCCCTGGCTTTCTGACTGCCTGTGGGAAAAGCCTCTCTGGAAACTCTTTTGAGGTTATTGGGGGAATCCTAGGACAAACACACTGCTTGCTTTTGCAAGAGGACTTGCCCCATACCCTACCCAGTGTCTCAACCTAGCCGGACTAAAAAAGCTTCAAGAAAAACGGGATAGACTGACATTTGCATTTCTACTTCCACCTATTCTTATGCACATGGAGCAAAATATGTAGGTATAGCCCTCTTTCTCACACCCCAACAGATTCTGCTGTCCTCGAAACCCATCTGGTAGCTGCAGTGACTACAATGAAGGGAGTTATCGGAAACCATGTTGGTACTGGGCTTAAAGGATTTTTCATGCCATGCATTTTGGGGAAGGACACAGATAATAGTCCAAACGTGGTATAAGGCAATGCCCTTTCTGGGTCCTTGAAAAATCAGTCATGGAACAGAGGTGGTGAACAGGAGCTGACAAGAGCTGGCTTGTGAATGGGCACAGCATCCCCGGGGTGGGGGGGTGGAAATCAATGAAATGATTGACAAGAGAAGATGGTAAATGAAGGGAGAAGTGGGGACAAGTGCTGCTCAACCCAAGCTGAACTCCAGGAGGTAAGTTTCTCCTCTAATTTGAGATTCTTTCTAAAGGTTCAGTATTGAAGTGGGTGTTTGACGTTGAAATGTGCAGACCCATTCTGATAACTGGAGAGGGAGAAGACTGAGGAAGGCAAAAGGAGAGGGAAGATTTCCTATTACTTCTCCAGGCTGCTGACAAGAACCTGCTGCTCGCAAACCAGAAATTAACCAAGCGAAGGTTGAAGGTAGCAACGTAAAAGTGCAACTCAAATTATTTTACATTTTGAATCCTCTTCAATTTCTAAGCGAGTGTGGCATAGCAATGGTTGATTATTTTAAGATTACAGAGGCTGACCGCCTTCTTTGTTTGCCCAGTAACACCGCTCCTCCATAAATCTCAAGCACTTGGCTGATTAACATTTCAATTCCAGTTGTTGCTCCTTTTCCCATTGCGGAAGGCGGCAGGGATATTCCCCTTCTTCCCTCTGTATTACAAACCCCATTACTAACCAAGCAGAAAGCACAGCGCAGTGTGGCCGAGGCTAATAATAGCCGGGCTGCTTACCTTCTCCGGAGGGATCGAATCAGCGCATGTCCCCGGCGCCGGCTGCCCCGGGGCCGCAGTGCCGCCGCGCCGGGTCTGTGCGTGGTCAGCTCGGCCGGCCCCCACCCCACCTGCCAGCTGCAGCAGCTGCTCCCGCCGCTGAGCTCCGGCCGCATGAAGTCATCCCCCGCCCCGGGCCGGATCGCCACATTCCGCGCCAGCCGCGGGGGGGAGAGGGACCTCTCCCGGCTGCGGGGACCGGCTCCTGGAAACTGCGCTCAACGATCGCTACCCTTCCCGGTGTTAGGGTTATTTTCTAGGAATGCTTTTACAGAAGAAGCGTCGCCGGCTGGTGGACCGAGAGAGAAGAGCCAGAATGGCTTTCTCTGCAGAGCGCCTTTCCTCTGAGCGCTCCCCTGTCACTCCCGCGGCATGGACAGCTCCATTCCGCTGTGTGGGTTTTCCACCCTCTTCATCTTCCTTATCTGTATTGTTCATTTCGCTGAATTTGAGAGTGGGATTAGCTTTTAAGATATCATTCAAACACTCCGAAAATATTTTAAATTGGCGACTAGTTTTTCTAAGCCCCTTGTAGCAAGCTCCACTTTCCCCCAACACGCGCGCGCGCGCGCACACACACACACACACACACACACAGTTACTCGCACGTACACACCCAGCCAAACCACTCACAATTATGAAAGCTGGGACCTCTCGCCCTCTTGCCTACGTAATGGAACAGGAAACTCCCAAAGGAGTGGGGAAGTAGGACCGGCTAGCGAAAACACTTGAGGAAAGAGAGAGGGGTCGCCCCAAGATTCTGTTGCTGTTTAGTGGTGTCCTTAGTGGACAGATGTTCCCCCTCTAACCCCCTGGCGCCGCCCCAAGTGGAATGGCTGGTCTGGTGACAGCTGTAACATTTGGAAACAAAGAAGCTGAAGCCACATTAACAGATGGCTGCATCTCTTTCTTTCCCGAAGGATTTATCAGAATTGGCTTTAGGAATAATATTAGCATATACGTATATAATAAGCCCTTTCCTTCTCTCTTTAAATTGGCACCAGCTATTAACAGGTTTCTCTCTCTCTCTCATCTTCCTCCCTCCCTCTTTCCCTCCCTCCCTCTCCTAAGCTGACCAGATCATCAGTTTCCGGACTTAAGGGGGAAAAAAGGCCAAGGATGTGCCCTCTTTACAGCTGAACCAGGGTTTATTTTCCCAGGGTTGAGCCATTCCCAAGTAGAGATGCTCTTTGACACTAGGGTTCTCTGTGAGTGAACTTCTCACATTCAGCTTGCTTTTGGAATTACCCATCACTAGGTCCAGGCCAGTTTTATCCTTGGTTTTGTCCAGCAAACTAAACAGTATAATTGCACAAGGCCAAGGCAGTACTTTTAATCTAGGAAGAGTTCCCAACTCTCTGTTTAGCAGTTCCAAAATTAGGAGGTAGTGTAGCAAATAGTTTCAACAAGACTCAGTAAGAATTCTTGACCCTAGAATGTGGGCTTTTTGAATGCTGGAACAACCTAATTCATCTCTCTGAGTTTCACTTTCATAAAATTAGACCTCACCAAAGAGCAGGGGATTCTTAATATGTAGCAAAGTGTATGTGGAATCTGGATGGGAATATTACATCTTTAATTTCACTAACCTCTAACTGGAATTGAGTATTTAGCATTTCCTTTAAATCTAAATGCAGACAACAAACCACAATAATATTAGGAGTACCTGTGACTCTATCACCAGCCGATGTCACAGACAATTTCCTAAGGCAGTTTTTATATATATCTCAAAGTATCACTACTCTGATGTTACAATCAAATCATCATTACCTTTTCTGT